>NC_143146.1:40704166-40855681 GCF_059928025.1 Delphinapterus leucas | reverse complement strand
ACTTGCCATCAAATAAGTTTCTAATTGTGTCCAATAGTTTTCATGTTTTTTTCTTGTTGCTTATAACATGCAGTGTCATGCTTCTCTGCAACATGTCTTGTTTTTCTTCCTAATCTGCAAACCCCTTGGAGGTCAAGAGGAATATTTTCATCAACTATATCATAATCTCTAGTGGAATAAAATAAGACAGTGTTTTAGTTCTTCTTTGCAATTTCCTGCAGTTAAATTAATTGGATTCCTGTGTTTCTGTAATAGCAAATATTAGGTTATTGACAACATGGACCAAAAGTAGCTTTTATTGATATATGTCTTGATATTTACTGTCAGGTCATATGGCTCAACATTCCTCTGATGAAAAAATAAAATTATTTTTGACAGATATTTGGCAAAATTCAATTGGCCAATTTTAAACAATCTAACATACAAAACATTTGAGTATGCTCTATGACCATCACTTTCCATTGGATTTTGGAACCTTATACTACTTGATATATGAAGTTTCATCATAATATTATTGAAAATTTACTATAGTGGAGGATGCCAGCAGGAACACCTCCTAGGACAATCTTCCAGACACATTCACCTCAATTTTACTCTGGGAGAGCCTTTCTCAAATTGTGATTTCCAGAGCATTTGCATAAGAATGACACTGGATACTTTACAAAAATTGACATCCTTAGGCCCCAACCCAGATCTTTTGGGCATGTGTATCCATGAATCTGAAATTTTTACAAGCCCCTTGTGTGATTATTGGGTGCCTAAAGCCTGAAAATGACTGCTCTATGGCCTGAATTTCAGAGACACAGCTGAGCATCTTTAAATGTGCTTGTGTAGGACCAAATCATTTTCTCCAAAAAAACTTACAATTCATTTTTGCATGTGGTCAACAATTTTCTTCTGTTGGAAGAAAAAAATTGAACTAAAATTATTGGTCCCTGAGAATCATCTTGTATACTTCCAGCACTTAACAGATATTTCTAATGTAATAAAAATCCTAAGATTTATTTTAAATTTTAGTATACATTAATTTTTATTGCATAACAGAACACTTTCTTTTTTGTATAGATTTTGGAATAGTTACCATAGTACCACCACTATTTTCTGGAAATATGTTACATGAGAAATTCTCTCCCTGCCCCTTGGGTTCCAGCATGTAGAACCTTGCCCTCCTCTGTCAACAACACAGGATTGATAACCTTAATATGGATACATGGATACATACAATAGGTCAGCAGTCACTCCTGATGAGAGATGAGGGATATCTCTCAATGGTCTGAAACAAGCCTTATGCAGAATTCTATAGCTTTTACTAGGAACCCAATTGCATTAATCATATTGTAACTGGTAATCATACTAAGATTTATGGGGTAACAGGGTATAGAACCATATGTTTTTTAAGCATTCTCGTACTATTGAATAGTTTGTCTTAATTTTTTCTTGATATAATTTTAATAAATTTGTGTTTTATTTCTGTAGGAAAATTTATTAAAAGTTTGCTTATTTACAAAACAGAAACAGATTTACAGACTTAGAGAACAAACTTATGGTTACCAAGAGGGAAGGGTGGGGGGAAGGGATAGATTGGGAGTCTCAGATTGACATATTAAAAAAAAAAAGAATGGATAAACAATGAGGTTAATAAACCATAATGAAAAATCATATAAAAAAGAATATATATATATATTATAAAACTGAATCATTTTACTGTACATCAGAAACAAATGCAACATTGTAAATCAACTACATTTCAATAAAAAAAATTTAAAAAAGGTTGCTAGATAAAAGATTATGATGACTGTAAATCTGATAGATACTGCCAAATTTCTCTTTCGCCATTGTATGAATTTAAATTCTTACCTAGGTTTTACCAAAACTAGAAATGACCGCTTTAATTTTTTTTAATTTTGCCAATCTAAGAGTTAAACATTACATGACACAGTGATATCCACTGGCTTTTTATAATATTAGTGAGTCTAGCCTTTTATATTTCTTTTGTTATTTGGAGGGTAGTAGTCATTCATTGTTCAAAAAATCACTGCCAGTGATTAGCCAGGAAACAGGGAAATGGGATTACTAATCTATTAATACTAAATGTGATCCTTCTAGTGTTATTATTTTGCTCTTCCTGTTTTCTCCATTATGCCCAGGATTAGGGGGCTGGGCATGGAGAGTTGCTTTTCCTTAAAGAGAAGACTCACTGAAGAGAAATTGCCTTTTGTTGGAGAAGTGAGCAGGGATGAATATATAAATCTGACTGTTCAGATTATTGCCTCAATTTGCTAGAAGGACATTTTGTCAAAATATATGCCAGAGGACCTACAGTTTAAGCTTGAGAAATGTGCAGACGACTGCTCCAGACCTACTGAATTAGAATCTCTGGAAAGTTGGGGCATGGAATCTGTATTTTAACATTGCCCATATGCAAACTATAATTTGAATACAAGTATTTGGGGGGAAAAAAATGAACCAATTTATATTTAATTATTTGATTTTTACATTCAAGGGCTAGATTGAACAAATAATTAGAAATACTACAGACCACAGTTTTTTTTTGTGAAATGGAGAACTATTAAGATGCATAATTTAAAGAGGAAATATACATTAAGACCGAATATAATGCTTCTCAATGTCCGCTGCAAAATCTAACCAGCAGCAATTGCCCTGCTTAGATAAAATAGGAAAGGCTGAACATAAAACAGTTCTTTTGGGCTTCCCTGGTGGTGCAGTGGTTGAGAATCTGCCTGCTAATGCAGGGGACACGGGTTCGAGCCCTGGTCTGGGAAGATCCCATGTGCCGCGGAGCAACTAGGCCCGTGAGCCACAACTACTGAGCCTGCGCATCTGGAGCCTGTGCTCCTCAACAAGAGAGGCCGCAATAGTGAGAGGCCTGCGCACCGCGATGAAGAGTGGCGCCTGCTTGCCACAACTAGAGAAAGCCCTTGCACAGAAACGAAGACCCAACACAGAAAAAAAATTAATTAATTAATTAATTAATTAACTCCTACCCCCAACATCTTCTTTAAAAAAAAAACAGTTGTTTTGCTTGTTCTATGTAATCACTTCAAGCACTGCAGGTAGATTCCTGAAACACTTGTGAGTCTGAAGAGGAAAAGTTTAAAAATAGTAAAGGCAACCTTCATGAAAACCTAAGGTGTTACTTCTCACACTTAACAGTGAATGACTGTCCATGTCTCATGTCTGTTTACATTCAGTGTTACTGATTTTAGAAAACTCATAATACCTGTTGACAGATTTAAATGAACTTCTTTCTTTTTCTTTTCTTTTTTTGAAACTGTGAAGGTAAAATGAGCCTCTTTGTTCGTCACAGCAGTTATGCTTGGCAATACTTAACATTAGGTGGAGGTTAAGTCTTGTGATTGGTGCCTCTAAACTTTTCTTTGTAGATACACAGAATCAAGGGGTAAATACTTCATAACTTAATCCGTAATAAGACAAAGTACTAATACGTGGCCATTAAAAGCCTCTACTTGGAAAACAATTGTGTTTTATTTACAATACATATTTTTGTATTTATAAGGTATTCTATCTTCTTTAATCTTCAAGTAGTAGGTGGCAGCGCTGATAAAAATCAAGGACCCGCTGGTTACTCAGAACACTTGAAGACTCTGGATCACAGACGGTCAAGAGATGGAGGGAAGCTTAATGATCTCTGACAAAAGAGGTTCTTAGTCTTTTACTTCATGTAACATAAACGATGGATCATATTCACGTGCTCAACATGTTCTGCTGAATATACCCTGCTCTTGACGGTCCCGGGATTTTTCAGAGAAGCAGAGCAATTAGCACCACAGATTCTTTATCAATTTTAATCTGCTTAAATCTGCTCCCATTAGTACTGTTTATTCTTAGCCTCCATAAGGGTAAAAAGGCAACAATTTAATTAGAAGAAATTTCCTCACAGTAAACACATGTAATGATTTCTTTACCATAAAGAACTTCTGTGGTCTGCAGAAAGCAAATTCAGAATGAAAGGAGATGGTGTATTACAGGGTGTGAAAAGCTGTAGCACACGATCAAGCAGCTTATTCTCTGCACAGACTGGGAAGTAAGGGAGCCTAAAACAAACTTGAAACTGGCCTGACCCTTCTCAGGATCCTATTAATCCTATTACCCCATGATTTTAATTGAAATTGTTTTTTTGTTTGTTTTTTGCTTAATAGATAATTAATTATAAAATATTTGAATATAATTTTAGAAACAATTGCAAACTGGATAGTATTTCAAATTTATATTCTCTTGTTATTTTCTCCACCACTGAACAGCAATGCAGAATATAAGGGTTGACCCTACATTCAACTCACTTCATTTTATTTGAGGTTTTGGAGAAATTGGGGAGATGGAGAAAGATACTAGTATCATATATGACGCTCTCTTCAAGTCATATCTTTTTTGAGAGAAAGGATATTTACAGTTATTCAAGAAATTTATTAAAAAATGATTAGTAATAAAAAAGTTTCATGAAAATGTAAATTAAATACATTTTATTATATGCCTTAAAAAAGTGTGCATTAAATGTGAATCAAGTGGTTTTATTTAGCTTTTATTTTTACAGACACATTACTGTCAAAACATCCTCAACTTTAAAATGTTAAGAAACTTGACAAATTTAAGCGAGAAAGCTTTGTGTTGTTAAAAGATAAACTGGGTACTGTATATGGTTTCATTTTGGCTTAGGAGAGAAAGTCCATCAGGCTCTGAATATCAGCTGCCAATTTTGTCACCTTCTGACCATAGAGCTAATTTAAAAAGAAAGAAAAGTCCTTCAAAATATCTTGTCAAGTTTTAGTTGGGACAAATAAATATTCCTGGCAGTACTGAAAAACCCCTTGGAAGCCAAGAGGAGTCCCCAGAAAGGATGCAAAGGATAATCTGCTCCCAAGTTCCAGAATCACTCCCAAAGATAAACAAAACAGTTTCCTGAGAGCTGGCAACAGTCAATAGGACCCCACCTGCAAATGGAGTGCAACCCACATTTCTGTGCAGCAATATATGGGGGGCCCCCAACCAACCCAAGTTCTCAGGACACAAAAACAAGACAAACAAAAAGACACTAGCTGTCCCTGGGTTGGAAAAGATCTACAACCAATGGGTACCTGAAAGCAAATTCACAAATCACAACTCAAAGATTGAATTCTTACAATTTTTTTTGCCTGCCAATCTGAATTTGGAAAGGAAGGGACAGCATGAAATTGTACCTTTGTCTCTCGACCAGGCACCATAGTAGAGATCTGGGAGAGCTGACTGGTAAGAATTCTCTCCTTTGGTGGCTTCTGCCACTTTTCCTAGGATCCCCTGTCTGTAGGCTCTGAAGTGAGTGGGGTGTCCCAGCAGGTATCATCCTGGTCACCAGACACTGCAGAGGAGGAAAAGTAATTTTCCCTCTACCCTTTATGGTGAGTGTTTGGCTGAGATCCCCTTTTCTCTAGGGCACCTAACAAAGGGATAAATTTATCTGGGTTAAAATTTCTCCAGTGAGGCCACTGTAATTCAAGACTATCGTTGGTAAAATTAACCTGATTGTTCAGCCTTAAAACAAAATTTTACTCACCTGAAGCCCCACACTGGACCCTGTCCAGTTTCAGCCAGACCCAGTCTGATCCCAGACGCAGACCAATTTCTTCTGATCCCAGACGCAGACCAATTTCTAAGTCGGAGCCAGTCTGAAAAAAGAAATGCTCAAAGTGTGAAAGCTCAAAAAGCAAAAGCTGCAGAGCCAGGATGCAGAGGGGCCTCCAGAGGCAGCAAGAAAGCAGGGAGCTCAAAGGGCTTCGCAGACATCTATGTCAGGAACAAGGAAGTTGTAGTAGATAAAAGAAGGGGTTGGTTATCACAAGGTCATTTTCCTTTAGGGGATGGCAGGAGTCTATCAGGCATATTGCCTCACTAGTGCTGATCTAATTGGGCGATTCCCGATTGATCGGTTTAAGATTCCATTTCTGGGAGAGCTGACACTGTAATTAAGTCTTGGTTTGGTGCTGTGGGGCTTAGCATAAGTGACCCCATTTTGGGTCTGTTGTCTTGTTTTTAACAGTGTGCAACTAAACTTTGTTTAGTGACCGTTCTGATTAAATAGGATGAAAGTTTTAAACTGAAAGATTTATTATTATTAGTTCAGTTATTTGGAGATGACAGGAAAGTAAAGACATGAACATATTCACATATTCTGATAGGATTAGTCCTTACTTCATATCTTCATATGTTGGGATAATTTAAAATAGTTGCGTTTCGTGTTTTTACATCTATAGTTGTTGATGAATTAAATGTGCCACTTCAGTAAATATTTGAAAGAAGGTTATTTTTCCATTATTTCCCCTGCTTTCAATTTTTTGCTAGATGATTCTGAACTGTAAGCAGCATGCTGTTCAGAAATGAGTTTGAGGTTTGGGATCAAACACACATGTTCTAATGCTGACTTTGCCACTTCAACTTGTAGAAACAGGGACAGGCTATTTAATTTTTCTGAATTTCAGTTTCCCTCTGTGTAAAATGGAGATAATAAAATCCAACTTTTAAAGGTATTTTGGTTAAATGAAAGAAATATGTAACTCCTAATTTTCTAAACACAATAAATATTAGTTCTCTTTCCTCCTATACCTTGGTAAAGACCTCATTTCAGGCACCTTTCTGTATCCAGCTGTTGGCATAATGCACCTTCCCTGTGGCATACAAAACTAAATTCTGCTGAAAACTGCTTTTTGGAAAAATAAACTTTTAATGAATAAGCTTTATATAAAAATCGCATTTTAGCATATCTCTTACCTAACACCTGAGGGATTTTTTAAAAGAAAATTTAAATGAAGTAATATTTATTAAAGATATATTGATTTTATTAATACTATTTTTTTGTGACAGTGTTGTATATAATAAGAAAATAAGTAGCCTTGTTTGGTACTTTGCTGGTTTACACTGCTTTCTTGGGTTATTCTACTGTAAAATAAATGTGTGCTGCTTATAAAGGTATTTGCCTAGTAACTATTAAAACCGATGCTCTGTTACCAGAACTGGTTCTAACCAAATGAAACTAGTAAAGAACTATGACTTTGAGTGATCTAAGGATGCCAGACCTTTATGGGAACTAACTGAAGACTTTTCTGACCAGAGGATTATTGCATTTAAATTGTGCAAAGACTTAACACATGCAAACCAATCCAGGAAGCTAGCTCTCTATCTTTAGTTAGCAACTTGCATGAAACTGCCACCCGCCCCTGCCAAATCTCTCCCCGCTCTCCACACCCCTGTGTGGGTCCAGCACCTCAAACCCTGGGTTTCTTTCCCTGAATCAGTCAGTGAACTACACAGCATATGTCTCCACTGCCAGGCATTCCCTTGCCTGGAAGTTAATACACTCAGACTTTTGTTTTTAATGTTGTTTTGCTTTTTAGCTCTAGTGATCTTTGTTTTATTCTTTGAAATTATTTTCCAAAAAAAAAGAAAAAAGGTTAAAAAAAATCACATGGCTACAGAGTGGGTACTTTGGGAAATGAGATGATCTTTTACATTAGTAAAGGCTGTGCTTCCCTACTGGATAGCTATGAGCCACATGTAGCAACTGAGCACTTGAAATGTGTCTAGTTCAGATTGAGATGTGCTTGAAGTGTAAAATACACAGTAATTCTGAAAACAGTACACACACACACACATTGTAAAAATATTCTTAATAATATTTTATATTGATTGCATGTAGAAGTGATGATATTTTTGGATAAATTGGTTAAAATAAAGTACATTATTAAAATTAATTTCACTTCTCTTTACTTTTAAAATATGTCTAGTAAAATATTTAAACTTACATATGTGGCTTCCGTACTTCTATTGGAGAGTCCTGGTATAGATGTCAACTTGCCAGTTGTGTTTCTCTGCTCATTAACAAAGGCACTGTCCCCCCACTATTAAATTGAAGGACAGTATAAAGTAGGATTGCTAGAAATATGAATGAAAAGATTTTGTCTGGAAACTTTGGCTAAAAAAAAGGAAAAGGGCATGATGGCCCTAGGTGGTTTCCAAGCCTTAGCCATTTATCACTCTCAGGAACAGAGTTCAACAGCACTAATGGGTGACAATGCTACTGAGGATATAGATTCATGCATTTAATATGGATATGTTGTATCTGCTCTGAATATAATAGTGAATAGTGTAGGGGAGGAAAAAGTTTTCTCCATCCTCTTAGGGTTTCTGGATGGATCTGAAAATTAACAGAAAAAGACAGATTAACAGGAGAAAAGCACACAAAATTATTTAATGTAAGTCTGTGTGACACAGGAGAATTGGTAAGGAAAGGAAGACCCAAAGAAACAGACCTGAGTATTTTTATGCGAGGTTTGATGACCAGTGGGCGGTTGTAGAGAAATGTGATAGGTCAGGATTATGAGGTAAGTGTAGTAGGTCAGGAGAATGAGGTAAGTGTAGTAAACTGGGGAAAATCTAGCAGCACTTGTTTGTCTGATTCTTCTCAATGTCCCTTTGTGCTCAGAGACAAGGATGTTCCTTTCCTCCAGGTATAGAGAGGGCACCTCTCACAGGAGGGTCTTATGACCTATTTCAGGGGAGAAGGGTGGAGGAAGGTCAGAGTGCAATTCCTCCTTCGGCTCTTTTCTCAACCGCCTTTAGCTTAAATATTCAATACCCAAGGTGCCTTCTTTTGGGAGTAGCATATCCTAAACCTCACCAAAGGACATTGTAGTGCATATCCTTATAATCTGATTAGGGAAATGCTGTATGGCCTCAAACAAATTGCAGCAAAATTGGGCATGCTGAAATTGGTCACAGATGGAAAAAAATTACTAGGTGTGTACTAATGTCGAAAATTAAGAAGTGGCTTATTTTATTTCATGTTAACCATATCTGTTATTCCTTCAGCAAGAAAATACTGATAAAATCCCTAGAAATTCAAAATAATATAACAAAAAAATGGTCTGTATGAAATGCTTTACTTAAGACTTTTAAGTATTTATTCCAGTCATTTAAGTCATACTAAAAAAAAAAAAATAAGAAGAAGAAGAAGAAAAAGAAGAAGTCTTTTGCATGTATGGTTTAAGTTGAAGTATACTTTCTCTTGGTGTCTTAAAACGGACCGACCCAAATTTATAATGACGGTTTTTAATGACTGCCAAGTATTCCACTGAATTGAAAGGCTAAACATGTACAAATATTTTCATTTCTATTTAAAATATGCTGTGAGGGACAATCCTTAACCATCACAACAATTAAGAACACGTCTTATATCATTTTTTGAGGTTCACAGCTAAAATTGTGTTTTAAAGTTGAATCATCTAAACCATACCATTTATGGTGGGGTATTTAGTGGAAATTTTAGCTCTCACAAATTCCTAGCATGGATGCAACATGAAGCAGCTTCCCAAATCAATTCTATTGAACTCTGTTATATTGGAGTTGCAGTTCAGTTAATATCTGAAATGAGAATATAATCTTAGACAGCTGAATATAATTTGTGAAAGAATAATTATATCTTTAAGTGAAAGGTAACCACATGTTTTCAGGTGTTATTTCAAAATTAGATAAATAAAAAACTTTTTTTTTTTTTTTTAATGAACTAAACCTTTGAAAACGCTTAGTTGTGGAGAATGGGGTGGAGAGAACACTTGCTTGCTTTTCTTTTCATCTTATCTGTCACCATTTAGTGGGCTTGCAATAAAAGAATGATTAAATGCATGATTAACATCATGTAAGCATGCTTCATTCCAGTTTCCCGACAAGATATCACATCCTCTGAGTTTTATGTGAGAAGCAATCCCACGATCCAGTGTCAGCATAATTCCCCCAAGACATCTTAAATATTTATCATTTTCTCTTAAATCAAGTAATCACTGAGGTTCATTTGGATTCCATTTCTACATATATACATCTATTTATCTATATATGTATGTATGTATGTATGTATCTATCTATATCTATCTATTTACACAGGATTATATACATATACACAGACATACAAACACACACATATACTTTTTTCCCTTTGAATAGCCTAATGGATTGTTGAAATGTGTGTCATTTGTTTTCCTTCACAGTACTCTAATGAAATACATTTAAAAAGTGTGTAAGGTCGACAAATTATACCTTTTGGGAAAGTCTAAAGCTGGAAAAAAAATATGAGGAGGAGAGACGTTTATCATGATTACTAGAGTAGAGTCTCAGTAGGCTGGGATTATTGTAAGTAAAATTGATTTTGCCCATGATTTGATTTTAATCTAGTTTAGCAGAATCATATTCTACAAGGAACAGATATTTAATTTAGTACATTATGATGAAAAGACTTCAGTTTAAAGAATTTTAATACATTTGATGAGATAAAAGCACAATCTGATTATCAGGTTTTTTTTAATAGTTATTCCTTGTTATTTTATTACCATTTAAATAATTTTCTCTGCTCATGATAATTATACTAAATCTAGAAAATATTTTAGGCTCTTGTACTGGTACTCTGGCTGACTGCCTCTGTAAAATGCAGCAATTTAGAAAAAAATAAGTAGAATTTAAAATTTGCTGCACAGGTTTTTTGGTTTTGGAGTTTTGTTTTGCTTTTTTGATCTAGAGGTTTTCAGGGAAACCACTTGCCATAGAATGAGTTGGAGCTGTCTAGTTATCAGCTACAGTTGTAAATGAGGGTCTATGGGAATCGATCTCCTGTAATTTTCCAGTCTACTGGAGAAGTTTTTTTCAGTATCAAGGAGTTAGAACTCTTGGCAATTTTGAAGATGCTGCTCAACAGAGGTCTCTAGCACTTTAACAGTTGGAACCAGATGGGACTATTTTCTGAGGTTAACACCGAGGCCAGGAGAAGTATCCAAGCAAAGGAAAGAGACAAAAGGGGAA
Organism: Delphinapterus leucas; assembly: GCF_059928025.1. Classification (NCBI taxonomy): domain Eukaryota; kingdom Metazoa; phylum Chordata; class Mammalia; order Artiodactyla; family Monodontidae; genus Delphinapterus; species Delphinapterus leucas. The sequence continues at coordinate 40,844,827 of NC_143146.1, read as the reverse complement.
ATTCAGAGGGTGGAGTATCATATTTCTTTTTCTATTGAATAATTTATGCCAAAATGTTCTTGCTCTGGCGCCATTTTTCCTATAGGCTCTTGATGCTGTGTGAATACTATGTCAACTCATTATATTCCCTGTAGCTCTGCAAACTATTTGTAGTAAATTTTTGAGTCTTAATGAATACAAAGCATATCCACATTTTTTTCATGTTGAGGCTGCTATTCTCTTTACTGTAAATAAATGATTAAAACCATCTTTTAGCTCTATACTATTAATTTGCTTTACAGACATTTTGTTATATAAAATTACAAAGTCAAATCACAATGGCTCTGTGCATGCAGAATAATTTTGTTGTTGCTTTTGAAGTCAAGAATTAACTAGTACTTGAGACCTAAAGGGCTAATCAACTGTATGGTGTAGAACAGTGGTCCCCAATTTTTGGCACCAGGGACTGGTTTCGCGGCAATTTTTCCACGGACCGGCGTGGAGGGTGGGGAATGGTTTCGGGATGATGCAAGAGCATTACATTTATTGTGCACTTTATTTCTATTATTATTACATTGTAATATATAATGAAATAATTATACAACTCACCATAATGCTGACAGGAGATGGAGCTCAGGCGGTAATGCAGCTGAGTAATGGGAAGCTCGCCCACCGCTCACCTCCTGCTGTAAGACCTGGTTCCTAACAGGCTGCGGCCCAGTACCGGTTCACGGCCCGGCGGTTGGGGACCCCTGCCGTAGAAGAAAGGAGGTTGACTATCTTAAGACAGGAGGAGTTTTTTTGCTTTAGAAAGCATATTAAATTCTATGAATCGCAGGTTCATTTAGTAAGCTAGATGGAACTTTAATAATATATTTACCTGAATGCATTACTGTATGCATTACAATTATACAAAGTAGGTAAAGTCCCTCCCCAAACTTAGCCTTGAGCTGGCCCTTAATAAATGGTGGCTGCTTTTGCTGATATTTATGCTTCCTGACCCCCTTGGGGTTAGAGTATCCCTTGTGAACAGTGCACAATGAATTGTGGGTGGAAGTGAGATTTATTATCTCTGATGGGCCAGAACATGTAATTGCTAATGGAGATTGTCCAGAACTCTGCCTTTCTGTCTACCATGGCAACCAGCAATGGTAACAGGTAGCAGCAGTTGCTCTATCGACTAAGATCCCAGACAGAATAGAGATGCTAGCTGACCTGTGGACTTGTAATATGAGTGAGAAATAAACCTTTTTTTCCTTTAAACCACTAAGCTTTGAGGGCTATTTACTGTAGCATATTCTAGCCCATCGTGATTTTATCATCTTAGTCATAGCATTTAATACCAACATTATTCCAGTTCTTTGAAACTACTTACCACTTAACAGCATATCTGACCTTGATTAGGAATCTTTAATGCATACTTTCTAGATTATTTCTCATCCCTTTTAAAAGTAATGAAAATCTTATTATTCTTAAACACATTAGGAGAAAAAAACTGAATCTACATCATTAATTTAATGAATTTCTCCACAATTGTTTTAGGACACAATTTACTTGCAATACTTCTGGTTTCAGAATAATTTTATAATTCCCTAAGATTGTTGTATGAAATATGTCTATATACAATATTTCAAAAAAAATTTTTAAATACAAGTTTTCTTTTAAGACTGGCATTCCAGATGTTGTTACAGGAAAACACAATTGTTCATAGTTCCTGATGATTATCTTTTTCTTCCTTTTCAACATATATATGCCTCTGTAATGTGAGTTAACAATATCCAATGTGCAGTATGCAGTCATACAGTGAAATGGCAGGAGACGTGCTTGCCTTTTCTAGCACCTAAGATGGTTAACACTGTAAAAGAAATTTTGCATTCTCTGCAGATTTATCCCTTACCATCCTTGGGAGCTGCAAGGAAGGCTTTTCTTTTGACAGATGAGTGTAGCATGCTTGTGCCCATTCTGATAAACACTGGAATTTTTCCTGCAATACTTTGAGTTATTTGGAGCGTAGGTCACAAGCTTCAATGTGTTGTGTTTTTCCGGTTTTTTAATCTCTCTATCTAGTCTCTCCCATTTCTTGTCTGTGTTTCACTGTCTGTTTGGGGCAAATAAGATTGATAGTGGTACCTTGGATTCCTGTCACTTGGGACCTGGTGAGACAGTGTGAGACACATTGCCTAAGCCAAAGCAAGGGAGTGCTCCTTTGGCCTCTGTCTTATCAGTAATCTTTGAGACTTCCACCAGATGAACTGCTGGAGTGCTTCATTCCATTTCCTTCTCCTTCTCCAGATTTGGAAGTAATGAGAATTCCCGCATCACTACCGCCTGCGAGTCCCACGCTGAGATTACATCAGTTTATTTAGCTGGAGCTTTTCAGGCACACGTTGGCAGGAATTGATCTTATTTTGGTTCCTTTGCTTTTGGATTCTGCCCAAAAGACAGATTCAAGGAAGTGAATTCTGCCCTTACAAGGTCCGTTTCAGATAATTACCTGAAAATGTTAGAAAATGTAAGGCAGTAGCAGGTTGTTTCTCTTTATCTGTAAACCCACTAAGAACATGTCTATAATGCAGTTTAAAAAAAAAAAAAGTGTGTTTTTTCTTCGGAGTTTGTGGAGAAGGAAGCGACCTAAAGAGAAATGAGAAAGTTAATTGATTTGCTTTTCAAATTGTTTCATTAGAAAGTTCCTAAAAGACAAAGGATTCTGAAATACCAAAAAAAGTAAATTGAAAAAAATGGTAGCATGTATTTTTAAACCAATCTTTCCTTCATCAGTCATGATGTCATTTCAAATACTTTTCTTGCCAGTTTTCAAACCACAGCTTCTTTGCATACGAACATAGCAATTATTTTATACCTGTGCTAGGTGTGTATACAGAGATAAGATTAATGCATCCTTCCTGCTCTCACAGAATTTGCAGTTCAACAGGCATTAGTTTTTCCATTCATTTGACTGTCTCCATAACTGACCTGCAAGGTTTTTTTGTAGGCAATCAAATGAGCAAAAAAATACTTTATTTGTTGATAACCGCTGCTACAGAAGGAAGTCCAGGGCCTGATATCAGGCACCTCTGGATTCCTTACCCTGGGGAAGTGGAGGCAGCGGGAAAGGTAAGGGGAAAATGTCACTTTGAAGGGGGAGGCTTAGCATTTTGTTTCTGTGTTTATTACTACTGAACAATACATCAAATCCTTTTCCATATTTCACTTGACATAATCTAACTTCACGAGTACAAAAAAAAATTCAATTTCTAAAAGTCATTTGATTTGTCAGCTATGCAAGATATAGCTTCATTTTGTTCTGTAATGTTAAGAACATTACTACTACTACTACTACTACTACTAATTGCTAAAATAAGGACAAGTCAGATCTTATTTGCCAAACTAGGTGCTCTTACTTCCTCCCCAAAGATTTTATTCAAGAGCATCATAGTTTAAATGATTTTAAAGGAAACCTTTACAGAGGAGACATCACAGAAGGTTCCTATATTCTGATCATGAGGAATTGTGGAAGGAAAATTCAGTCTACACCGTCTGGAGAATGATGCAAAGATGGAAGGAATTGGTCTGTATTATTTTGATGCTCTACTTGATTTTAAGTCAGTGAATGTTGCTCTCAAAGTGACTCAGAGAAACTAATTTGGGGAGGAAGGAGGAAATGGAAACAAAAAGGCTGATTTAAATGTCATCATGTTTCTATTATATGGTGATAATTGTCAGAATTGTGGTGCTGGCCGTGAGAATGGAAATTAAGGGATTGTTAACAGAGTCATTTCAAAACAAAACAAAAATAAAACCCAAGTCTTAAAGAGTGATTAAATATGACAAACAGGTGAGAAAAAAGAATCAAAAGCATTTATTATTTGTGAAGTAACATAACATGAGGGAAAATAAAAAAACAAAAAGCCACCAGCAACTAAAAACAAAATAGGTGTTCATGATTGTAAAGGTCCTAGGTGTGACTGAGCTCTTCACTTCTACTCTGAGAGCCTGGGGAAATTGCCTAACTTTTCAGAACTTCTTTTCTTCTTGGATACATGGGGCAATTGTAAAAACTGTATGGAATAAAGCAAGGGAAATCCCCAGCATCTCTGGTCTCCTTTGCTCATCTGGAGTGCCAAAACAGAGCTCAGGCACTTTGTGCACCTGACCTCCGGAAATTCTTCCAGCAAAATGTTGAGGAAGTTTGCCTCTCATTATGATTTAGAATAGTGGAGGTCAAGTGACATGAGCAACTTGCCCTGTGTGAGTCCATTCAGGCAGCTGTAACAAAATACCACAGACTGGGTGGCTTAGAAACAGAAGACATTTATTGCTCACAGCTCTAGAGCCTGGAAGTCCAAGAACAGAGTGCAGCATGGTTGGGTGACTGCCCTCTTCCAGGTCACAGACTTCTCATCATATTTTCACATGGGGGAAGAGGGTTGGGGCCATTTATGGGTCTCTTTTACGAGATCACTAATCTCATTTATGAGGGCTCCACCCTCATGACCTCATCACCTCCCAAAGACCCCATCTCCTAATACCATCACCTTTGGGGATTAACATTTCAACATGATTTTCAGGGGTTACAAACATTCAGACTACAGCATGCCTAAGTCACATAGATAGTGAGTTGCACAATTAGAATTAATATCCAGGTGTTTCTGAATTCAGAGCCACACCCCCTATTACATAGCTGGCATTCAATAAATGGCATTTCTCCTCTTTGCAAACAGTACTTTTTACACTTTTTGAACATATGGTAAAAGTGGTGGGCCCTCATCCCAGAATAAAAAAAGAACATACATAAGAACATACACAGATAAACCCAAAATGTTGGTGTTATGGATATCCATGAAGCATTAAAGACCTCTGAGAAGCTGATAGCTTCCAAGTTAATTTTTATAAAGTTGAAAAATAGGTTAGTTAGAAAAATCAGTGCAACACTAGAAATAAATGTATTTCTTCATTCAAAATGGTTTCTTCTATTAAGGTTTGTGTGTTACTGTTTGATGAAGCAAATGTTGAGTAGGTTTATTATTGTCTTGAAAGCACATTTCAGTCCCCATGAGCCTGGATCCTCTTCCCAAGGGAGCCCCATGCCTACACTTTTTCTTGTCACTCAGCTCCCACTCAGATGTCACAGGCCCTCCTTGACTGACTACTTTGTCTACAACCACCCTCCATGACATGTTGCATTCCACACACGCTCTATTTTTCTTTATTATACTTATAATTACTTGACAGTATGTTACAGTTTTACTTTTTAATTTTTTTTTAATTTACCCATTGGAATATAAGATTCATGAGGTCCTGAACTTTGTTTTGCACAGAGAAACTGTGTGCTAGCACACAGTAGGCAGTAAATATCTATTGATATATGAATGGAAGACTTTCTAGGTAGCAGACAGTTACACGTGGACAAGAGTGCAAACACGCTTGCTGTTTCAGAATAACGAAGGAGGACAGAACAGGAAGGAGAGGGCAGAGTTGAGTCTGAACTTTTGGTTCAGGGTGCTGGAGTGACCCTGGGAGAGCTCAGCCCCTCCTGGAGAACAGTTGTGTACAGAGAGGAAGAAGAGAACAGCGTGCAGTCAGGTGCACATGGAATGTTCTCACTTCTAATGTGGTTACCTACTAAAATGCCCCTTAGACACTTTTCACTCAATGCATGTTGAAAGATGCCTCCTTTAAAAAACTAAACCTAAAAACAAATAGAGAACATGTGTTGACAATTACTAGAGAGCTGCCATATATTTTCAGGTTAGCTGTATCCAGTTAGCTTCAGGATGTGGGCTTCAGTGTGCAGGTGAGCCTTCATCTCTAAGCTAGAAGCTCTTTCAAAAGTGTGCTAATGTATAGAAAACTACTAATACAATTATCTGTTACTCTTTGAGGATCAGAGGTGAACCAGTTACACAGTGTTACTATTTGACATGGATCATAGGCATGCTTTTATTGCTATTTAAGATTATGCACATACTTCAAAGCATAAAAATCTGTTTGCTCTCATTTATAGTAATACTTCTGTTGTGAGATGAAAAGTATGTGTAGTTAAAAGTTCAATCACAGCTCCTGGTTTATTGGTAGCAGTGTCCTAGATAGACTGTGGCCCTGACAAGTGCAAGGCAGTGAAAAATGAGGATCGTGCTGAGTACAATGGAAACTTAAAATGAGATTGGGTTTAAAGTCACTGCTGGGACTTGCACACTTGGCACCGGAGAACATGGGGTCACTATAGTAAGATAAAGAATGTTCAATCATACCCTTCAGGGAAGCTAAGATACTGGTTTTGTGGCTCTTGTTTAAATGCCAACTTTCTCTTGGATGATATCATATGGTCATATGTGACTGTGTGTCTGTATACATACTTAAACACACAGATATATGTGTATATTTTAATTTACATACTGAGAGGGATAAAATATTGTGAAGTCATTAAAAAATCCCTTTTCCAATAATATGTTATTCTTTTACAATATTTTGATGTAAAGAAAAAATACATACTGTATTGTATAATATAATGTAAAATATAAGGATTTAGAAATGATGTTTCTTCATGATTTTAAAAGCTATCATGAAGCATTCTACTATTTAAATCAGATAAAAATTGGGACTATGAAACTATAATTCAATTACGTGATTTTTATTTACACATTCATAATTACAGAGTTTCAGAGAATAGTACTGAGTCAGAAAAAAACTCCATAAAATTTTGAGTAAGACAAGGGGAAGGAAAAAAGAACACATTTGATTCATGAGCTTATTATCTGCCAGGTATAGTGATTGATCTTTTGGGGTGGTAATAGTGTTACCACCCTGAGCTCAGACCTAATATAAAAGCTAAGAGCTAATATAAAAGAGCTCAGAGCTAATATAAAAGTTAAGTATCAACTTTATTTTTAGAAGAAAAGAAACAAAATTTCTGAGTCATTTAGTAATTTGGCCATGGTTAAATTGGTAGTTGTTGGTAGAACCAGGGTTTAGATTCAGATCTTTCTGATTTCAAAGTCCCTCTTTATTATTTCTGGGTTTACCCAATTTTCTTTTTTTCCCCTCTTTCCATAAAAGCAATGTTATCTTGTTTTGTTTGTTTGTTTGTTTTGTCTGTTTTTCACATCATTTAGGAAAGGGCACCAAGAATAAGCCTGATTTAGGGCTGGAATGCATGAAAATCCTTCAAACACAGCAAATGCATGGTTAATAAGTCTGGATTAAATACATTTCTGCTTTTGATGGCCAACTATGGTGCTGATGACCTATGATCTGTAAGATGCACATTTTGATTATTTCCAAGTGTTGTCATGCTGAGAATTTCCTATCCTCCCAGCCATTTCCCTAGACCTGTTTCCAGTGAATTAAAAAATTGGTTTAAATCTAATAAAGAGAGGTTAATTAAAAAACTACTGTGCTTGCATTTAGATTTCTGTCACACACTTACTCATCTATTCAGTAAACACATAGTGAATACTGACCTGAGTAGACACTGCACCAACCTTGCCCTGATCCTTATGGAACCTAAAGACTTCTACAAGGGTTGGGAACACAGTTTTGCAGACAGGTAATATAAAAAATGAGAAATAGGTGCATGGGGTCCATCTACTGTTACCCAAAAGCACCTGGCACATGTAAGAGAGTATAGCTGTTCCTCAATGTTCACCAATTGTTGCCATGTAGTGATGTAACTCAGTGTTGCCTGAAGTAGAATTTTTCACGAGAACAAAAAAATTCCAGATTTTTATATGTAATTAGTCATTTTTAAATATCAGCACAGTTTTTTTTTTGTTTAACTATGTGCAGAACACATACATTCCTCCTATAGCCCAACACTTTGAAATACACCATCTATAGAGATTATATTGGATAATATGTTTTCCACCACTACATAGTGAGTCCATCTTAGAAGCCAATGTGGGTTAATAATTGTTTTCTTGATAAGGTAGAGATACTTATTAATTAGGAAGCAATTGGTGATATCTAATGAGTTGAAAGTAAGCCTCTAACCAAGATGGAGAGAAGGTATCTATGAGCACCTACTATATCATGAGTATCTTGAGTTGGTAATACCATTTAATGATCCAAATCAATGTTGTTGTTAGTATTACCCATTTCATAAATGAAGAAGATAGCATAATTAAATAAGGTACATGAAGTTGCATCCTCCAATAAATACATGTTCAAACTAACTGGAATCTTGTATCCAACATACTTGACTTTAAATTCTAGTGGTTTCAAATTATATTCTTATAAAAACTTGTGCAATATATTTAATCTTTCTGATCCTTAATTTTCTGATATATACAGGTAACATAATAATAAAAACTTAGAGGGCTTCTGTGACATTTATTTGAGATAATATATATTATGTTCTTTGAAGAGTGTGTGACATCTAGTTGGTTTCCAATAAGTGGTAGATAACATCATAGCTATTGTTTTGTGCTTAAAGCCTGTGTTCTGTCTGCTATACTGACCTTGGGTGGCCTTGGCCTGCAGTGGCTTGAAGCAGGATTTCAGTTACTGGCCAAAGATTAAGGTCAGGCCATGGCAGTGAGAGCACTGAATCCTAGCCACTAGACCACAAGGGAACAGTGGCCAGTGACAAGGCCCTGGCCCACCAGCTGTGTAGAAATGAATTTCCACATAGAGATAGGAAGTAGTGAAACAAGTAAAGTGTTTATTAGGAGGAAAAATGGTATGTGTAAATACACACATGGGTGGGCTCAGACAGGGAGCCACACCCTCGTGGTAGTTTGAATCACTTTTATGGGGCATTTCTTCCAGGTTTCCTTTGGCCAATCATCTTGCTTTGCCTGGTTCTGAGTCCGTATTTGATTTATCTCAGGGTACTCCCATGTATGTGTACACATCTCTTAGCCAAGATGGATTCTAACTAAGAGGCCTATTGGTAGGTTGACACCACTTACTATGAGGTGATGACCCCTCCTTTTTTGACCTTCAAGGAGCCTTTCTGCACATGTGTAGTCGGGAAGTTCTCCTTGACTTCGAGAATGAGGAATATGTGGTCTTTTATCTCTTATCTGGTCAGGGCTCATCTCCTCTCTTACTCCTGCTATTTTAGAGTATCTGTCCACGGGGGAGAAACTCCAGCTGTTCAGACTGGGGCCCATCTATCTCCTGCCTCAATACCTCTGAGGGCAAAGGTATGTGAATGACACTGATTTCTGGGAAAGCAGAGACAATGACTTCTCATCATCCCACACATTTGATTATTTCTAAGTAGCCGTGTCAGTGGGTTCAATGGCCACCAAGACTAAAGGCCTTGCTTCTCTGTGGACATAGAGTCAACTTTAGCACCTCTCTCCCAAGCTCCAGTCAATCAGATTCAGGCTGCCCAGACTCATTTCAGCAATGAAGGAGCTACTATTCTAAGGAAAATATGTATTGAATCATGGATTTCAGTCTGGAGAACACATATCAGAATTCACAGGGTACCTTTCTCAAACTCAAGGAGGCACATCAAGTAGCTGTGAGGACCACTGGTTTTCAAAGAAGCCGATATTCAACCAGAAATGTTAAAAAGCCAAGAATACCCTTTTCATGGTGATGAGTTGTATCTTTCTAATTAAGTATCTATATGGTCATGAATCTGAGAATATATGACAAATAGAGTAGTAATATATTTACAGAATAAAAATTTCTTCACCTTTGTAGCCCACATTCTTTGCACAATATATATAAAATAGTGCAAACATCATCAGTGCCGCCTTAAAAGCTTAGACTGAATCTGTCCTCCCTGCCTTTGTGATAGTGTGGTAAGTGAGGATGTTGATGATGGTGGTGGTGGTGATGATGGGAAGGCATCCACTGACACTTATTGAGTACAAGGCTCTATGTTAAATGCTTTACATATAGGCTCCCATATAATCCTCACAATACTCTTATTACCACTGTGCCATTTTCACCCTCACTTAACAGAGGAGGAAATGGATGGTTGGAGAGGTTAATTAGTCAAGGTTTACACAGTATAATAGAGTTATGATTCTCACTTCAGAACATGGGCTCCTAATTTTACACTTTGCTGTCTGCTTGAGAGCAAAGAACTGTAAGGGAGGCTTGGGGTCTTCTTTAAATGAGTCTCCTGAGACACACTTGTACCAAGAAAATTTCTTTATCATCTGTAATATTGAAACTCCATCCCCTCCTTTAGTGAATGTAATTAAATATTGACTGTGCATCTTACTGGGAGCAGGAAAGCAAATAAACCCAGCAATACAAAAATAGACATAGAGATACAGACATAGATAGTATCTGGTTAGCTAGCTGATTAGAATAGATGTAGTGATCAGATCCAGACACAATCACATTTTTGTTAATTAGACCCTTACTGATGTTTTTTAAGTGCCATCCATTCTTCTAAACAAATAAGTGTTTTCCTCTTAAATAAGTAAATTGCAGCCCTGGCCTCATTTAGCACATTAACCACCTTATGAGAACTGATAAGACTTCTTTAAATATTCTAGTATCCTGTGGTTTCTCCTTTTGAAATAACAGTACGCCAGTTATTGAAGATTCTTTTTGTGCATGTTTTATTCTGAAAATACTCTATTTATTTGTTCTGTACTGCTTACACTGTTTCTATTTAGACATTATTTTTCTCAGAATATAATATCTACCACCCCTTCAGAGGTCTAGAAATACATAATTCCTTTTGAATCTAACCAAAATCCGAGGAGGAGTACTGTGTATTTAAAGATACTAAGTGAATGGGGGTTGGATGACTGTTTATTCTGCTCACACTGCCTGTTCAGATACACACATATTTAACTTAAAATCTCAACGAATGTACCAGAATTTTCAGAAAAAACATTTGACAGTTATAAACTGTTTGGAACTTCTCAGAGTTCATTTTGACCTATGCTTCCTACAGCAACTATTACTCATATTTAATGTTTCAACAAATGTAATATACATATTATCATCATTGTTTTCACTCTCAGAATTGATGGCACATCCAAACAAATGTAAGTGCTAAGTTAAGTTATTAAAGAGATTTATTAAGAAAAAAAAAAAACACTTCAGAGAAAAAAAAGGAATAAATTTTAGTAAGTGTAATGTTTTCCTCAAAGGGAAAAAACCCAGGTAGGATCGAAACAGTTCAATGACTTTTAAGTAGAAATAATAAAATATAATCCACTAAAGAGAAATTAACTTTAATAATAGGATCAATGCAATGGTGAAAACTTTAAGCAGGAAATCAGCACCTCAAGTTACTTTTAGAATAATACAATTTCTCTGATGGTCTCAACAAATATAATATGCTTATCATATATGGTGGCTCAAGCAAACACATTTATTCATTTATCAATGCAAAGTATGTTTTTTAAATTTCTACTGAACACATGTCCCAGTGCTGAATAATATGACAGATGTGGGATGTAAATGTTCCCAACATTAAGAATTGTGATTTTTTTTTCAGGGTGAAATTAGTCCTTTTATTTCTACTTTTAACCCTTTAAGCTGCCTTGATTATAACAAGTTTCTTAACATTAAATCATGGCAAAGCTTTCTTTTCTCCTCTGAGGTGCTGAATGTTAACATGACTGTCAAAAACATACATCCATTAAGTGTGCATTAGAAAATGATACCTAGAAAAACTCTGAAGTTTTGCTAATACTAACTTATCTAACCTCCAAAGCTCCTAGTTAGGTCTTTGAGGGCTCTTAGATGAATTAGTTTTAGACAAAATTAGGACTTGCAGCAGAAATGACAAATGAATCCAACATCTTTTGGACCACTATATGCAAAAGCTCATATATCCCCAAAAATAAGCAAATGTGGATGTGTACACAACAGAATACATTTATGTTCTCATTTGCAAATTAAAATATATGAAAATAAAAATAATAAAATCTAAAAATAGCAGAGTTTTCTTAATATATTACTCTATTAACAAAGTTATGTGTCTTCAATTAAAATGAACTATTACTGATATTATGAAGAGATTTTGGAAGTGATTCTCAATACATGGTCACAAAGAATAAAATGAAAACTTTAATGTTTTGCCCCTCCTCTTCCTTTTATTTCCTTTTGTTTTACCAATCTACCTGTTACAACTAGTTTTTTTTTTCTTTTTTTCCCCAAAGTGAGTGGGTGCGTGAGTGGGGGGAATCAATCACTTGTATCTTCCATTGATGATGGGTCAGAGGTTCCATAGTTTTAGAACATCTTAGAATATAATCTCTAGTGTAATAATCTCTAGTTTGTTGGCTTTTTATGAGGATTCAATGAGTTAATAGTTATAAATTATTTAGAAAATACTTGACATAGAGTAAGTGCTTATTAACTGTTAGATGTTGTTGTTGTTCAGGTTATCACAGAACTTGTTTCAAACATGAATCTGATAAATACTGGAATTATAAACTTAAATGTGTCATCTGTATTATCAACACACCTAATGTAAAAGACAACTTGGCCTAATAGGCAAATCATACATCATATACATTATTTAACCAGTGAATCACAAAGGTGTTTTGCATTATTTTGTTTGTTCTTGGGGCACGAATATGGAGGAGATGAATTCAGCATAAAGTCATTGTTTTGAGATAGCTTATGGTATGGAGAATAAAGATGTGTGTGTGTGTGTGTGTGTGTAAGAGAGAAAGAGATAGAGAGAGACAGAGACAGAGAGACAGAGAGGGAGGGAGAGTACACACAAAATAGAGCAAGCTAATGTCATTTATGTACATTTTAGCCTCGGCCCCCTTTCCAATATCCTTTATCTTATTTCACATTGTTAACCAAAATTTCCCACCCCAGAGCACCACATTTTATTTCCCTCATTCTATAACTTTGCCGTTTCTCATCCTATGTCTTGTTTCCTCTGTGCTATTTGTGGCCTCTTTACCCTTCTGTTCTCCTCTTTCATTTTGAGGTTCCTGGAGGATAGAGCAAAACTGCAGTTCTAGATGTGCATATGGCACTTATTTTTGGACAAAGCTTTGTCACTAATTCCTGTTTTCCCCTCATTTTTTATAAAACCAGTTGAATCACCTAGAAGAAAATTGAAATTCACATTTTCTTTCACGATGTTCTTTATGTCCTCTATCTGGGATCTCCTTACCTGCTCCCACTGGCTTCTCTAGAACAGGGCACTCCAGCACCCTTGACCTCTCCACCTTCTCCTAGACTACGGGCTGCATCTCTAGATGAGACCACTCCCTTTCAAGCGCGGGTAGAACTGCTTAACTGTCATGTCCATATGCGCAGCACCAGATGGAAATCTGTAGCATATGGAACCCCTCCTGTCTAAAACGGGGCCATGGACTTCTCTGCTGTGTAGCTTGTTTGAGTAGATGGCAGAGCCACTTCCTCAACCAGAAACCTCAAAAGGCCCTTGTTTTCCCACCCTCCACCTCCACAAATACATCACACGGCTCAGTTCTTTCTACCTCATCCACATCCCATGAAGTTATACATTTGTAATATATAAATTATAAGTAAATTTATAATTAAATATAATTTATATAAATTTGTCCTGTTGTGCATTCACTTGCTTGGTCTTTTTGTATCCACTCTTAACCTAATGCAAAATTTTGGATTTTTGTTTGTTTTGTTTTTAAAGCTGTAGCTAAAGTGATCTTTTATGATATATATTATATATATATGAAACTGACAAGTAAAACTTTCCATGGATTGTTAGTTAGCCTTCAGATAACCTCCCAAATCCTTAACAGGGCTTACAAAGTGATCTGAGTGCTGACCTCTACATCTCACTTCTTTTAATTCCTGGAGTCCATCAGCCTCTCTTCCTTCTTAGCCTCAGGCATGCATTTCCCTGGCTGGATAGCTTCCCTATCTTTTCGCTAACCCCTTCTTAAAGGACTAATTTCTACTCTCACTTCGATGTCATTTCTCAGGGTGTTCCCCTGGCCCCTTTCCCCCTCACCCCTTGCCGTATGTGTTGTCCACCAATTTGCTTCCCCTCATCAAGCTGGCTGCTCACTGATAGTTCTCTGCATATAATAGCATCAAATAATTCTTTGGGAAATTGAACTGGGAGTCAGAAACATGAGAGCCAAATTCTAACCTTATCACTTATAGCAACTTTATGTATGCCACTTAATTTCTCCAAGTTTTATTTCCCCCATCTATAACACATGGACTTGCATAGCTGTAGCAAGTATTAATAATATCAAATGATATCTAACACAGTCCCTGGAACACTTAAAAACATGGTAGCTATTATTCTGATATTTCTCAGCTCAAGTTATTCAACCTCCGATTAGGTTGGTTGTATCACCCTGCCTACCAAATACGTGACCTGATAAGTAATATGATAGCTCAAGGTGTATTAGGAAAAAGAGAGACTGAAAGGCAGGATGGTTTCTGCCGGCCAGCTGTGAAAAATGTTGAGCTTCCCTTCAGTCTTTCCTTATCCACCGGTCACTATTTGCTCATGGACCCCTGTGTTGATTGACCTTTTCATTGTACCTTCTGCTTCTTACCCCTAATTGAGACCAATAGTTGCGACATGTGAACTCTTAGTTGCGGCATGCATGCTGGATCTAGTTCCCCTGCCAGAGCAACTAAGACCCGGCGCAGCCAAAATAAATAAATAAGTAAGTAAATAAATAAATATTAAAAAAAAAAAACCAACCACTAGTCCTTATTCCAGACCCATCTCCCAGAAAGATGAGAGACAAGGATAGTTGGCAGGTCAATGCTAATTTCAAACTAACTTAATGTTTTCTTTGCCTTTATTAATGTGTTTGCATTTCACAAGCAACTTCTGGAGAGAAAATGGCTTAACCCACAGGCTGTAAGAGTAGATATTTTAATTGCTACGGTCAGTATGGTGGGTAATTATTTTGGAGCAGGTTAAATAAAGAATCTTCCTTAAATTATGAATCTTGAAATATTCTCTACTTGATCTGTGCTCTAAGCAGAGTCTGACTGATTCCTACTGCTACTGCATCTTCATTTGTGGCCATTAATACAATTCAAAAACCAAGTGAAGGAATAGGTTTCTAATCCCTCAAAGACCTATATCTATTACTTGTGGAGCTTTTAGTAGTATTTTCTATTTCTAACTCTTGTCATGTTTATATATGCTGAAGATTTCAATTAAAATAGACAGCAGGGTGATATTGAATCAATACTTGTTGTTTTGTATCTAGGGAAAAAGAAGCAATATGAAATATGGAAATCTGAGGGAATGTAAATGCTCTAGGATCCCATGTGAGACATACCCTCCTGCTTGTCAGATAGACATGATTTTTAGAACAGAGAATTTGCTGGCTTAAAGAAGACAACTTGCCAGTTTCATTAGTTTCGTATCTTTCACTAGTCAGAGTCACTGTTCCAATTATTAAAGTACCAATCCTAAGCTTCCATTAAGTTTGAGCCAAATGACAGCATGTTTTAGAAGTGCTTTGTACAATAACAATACGTACCTGAATACTCCTTATAGCTGAGTAAGCTTATGATTACTTCATTATAAACTGGGTTCTGCTCTCTTTTTCTTGCTTAGGTTTAATTATCATTAGCTTGCCAAGAACATAATTATTAGTGCTTCTTATGAATACCCAGTAGAGATCACATTGAAAGAGATTTATTCTTAGAAGAGTAGAAATTTGCAAATATAAACTAAAGTACCAGTATAGTAAGAACTGAGTAGTTGGAATCACTAATTGTAATTATGGTGAAGTTGTGTTTTTTTTCCTCTCCTTGCTCAGGGGTGTGTGGAGAGGTCAAACAGATTAGATCCAAAGAACAGTGAATTGCTTAAGCATATATAAGGGACACCAGAATAAATGTTATCAGATCAAGAAGTATCTCTTGCAACAAAAAATAGTATGGTAAATCCACCTGCAAAGAGCAAATCTCTAGTGAAGAAAATGCTACGTTTTCATTATTGAAACCAAAGTATTTCATTATTTTGTTCCATACTGTGCACCCCATACAGTATCAGCCTGGGATTCAGAAGAACCTGCAGGAAATCCTGTGACAAACATTTAAGGTCAACTAGACAACATTTTCATTCTCTATGATTCCCTCTGAATTTACTATTGCTCATTCTGAATTCATTGTTTTCTGAAGGCAAGGAACAAAACAAACACTAACTGTTGGATATCTTGTCTTGCTGTCTATCTGCAGAATTTGGGGGCTGCATGCAGTTCTTCAGAATATAGTAGAAAATAGTATTTATGTTTATACATTTTGTGTTTCCCTTGAACATATTTTCCTACAGACCTATTAAATTTCTTAAACTGCTAATGCACAAGAGTTTCCCAAATTGGCAGTTATTTCATGGACTGGCAAGGTAAGTGTCTGCTTTGAAATAGCTCCTTAAGAAAAGATGGAGATAGCCAGCTACCAGTAAGTGCTTGGTGCCTTGTTGAAAAGCACACGGCTTCTTTATAGTCATCCTCAGGCAAAGATTCCTACAAAAGGTGTTAAGAAGTTCTTGATGTGTATACATACGCCTCCTGGGCTTCTGCTCCACCAGCAGTGAGGAGGTAACTACAATAATCTGTCCCTTGAGAAAACTCTGTTCATTGCTGGGAAGAAGAATTGGATTGCTTTTCCAGAATGTTTAGAATATGTTTTACCCCTAATGTGATAGATGTCCGTGTATGAAATATAGAACAGTAGATGATTTTCCCCAATTTACAGATGCCTACTGTTAGCAACATCATTCCTTAGTATGTGCCTGTAAGACAGCTCATAAAATCCATATATATGATATGCTTCAGATCCTTTTTAAAGCAATGTGCTTGGTCCATGAAATAATGACTTCAATATCATTCAAATATTATTATTTTTACATGTATGCTCATATTTTACTAAACACAGAAAGCATAGTAGTTAGGAAAGCCACCTTCCATTAGAACAAGGAGTACCAATTAAGGAAAGCTAAAAGTTAGAGAGAGCAGCCCATTTTTAATTTTAGACTATTAGAAACATCTGATTACAATGCACTCACATCTAAAACATTATTTACCTTTCAAGGGGACTAGAAGGTCTCCTAAGGTTTTTTGTTTAAAGGGAACTTTATTTATTTATTTATGGCAGCATTGGGTCTTCGTTGCTGTGTGGGCTTTCTTTAGTTGCAGCGAGCAGGGGCTACTCTTCATTGCGGTACATGGGTTTCTCATTGTGATGGACTCTCTTGTTGCGGAGCACGGGCTCTAAGCACATGGGCTTCAGTAGTTGTGGCACGAGGGCTCAGTAGTTGTGGCTCGTGGGCTCTAGAGTGCAGGCTCAGTAGTTGTGGCGCACAGGCTTAGTTAGTTGCTCCGTGGCATGTGGGATCTTCCCGGACCAAGGCTCGAACCCGTGTCCCCTGCATTGGCAGGTGGATTCTTAACAACTGCGCCACCATGGAAGTCCCTCTCCTAAGGTTTTAAGCACATCTTGCCATTGCAAACCCTGCAGGTATTTCAGTTTTATGTCTTTGAAACTGTAATGGGTCCCTGTGTTTGCCTGTCAGGGTAACAAAGCTATTCCAGCAGCAGATTCAATTCTAAAGACATAATATGAACACCTACTGTGTGCAAAAACTGTGGGAGTCCCTGAGCAGGACAAGGACACACCTGTGAGGTACAGAGGCCCTGCCTCTAAACTGCCCACGATCCAGGAGAAGTTCAGATTTTACTGAACTTTTGTTTTTTTTGCGGTACGCGGTTCTTTCACTGCCGTGGCCTCTCTCGTTGGGGAGCACAGTCTCCGGACGCACAGGCTCCGTGGCCATGGCTCACGGGCCCGGACGCTCAGCGGCATGTGGGATCTTCCCAGACCGGGGCACGAACCCACGTCCCCTGCATTGGCAGGCGGACTCTCAACCACTGCGCGACCAGGGAAGCCCTTTACTGAACTTTTAATTGAAGCCAAATAACCTTGGAGTTTGCAGGCCCAGGGAACATTAGTTCACACATTTGTTCTATCCTGAACCCACCCATTTACCATTATCTTTGTTTTCCCAGGCAGTCTGATTTCTTTATTTTGGCCTTCTCCCTCCGAGGCTGAGAACACACATTTGTGTGGGAGTAAAGGCCCCGAGTCACTGCACGAGCACAGGAAAAGAAACGGAAGAAGCAGGCAGCGAGCTATGCTGTTATAAGCATGGCCTCATCCCCCTTTGCTCCTGACACTGGCACTTCGGGCCCTGAGCATATGGGCATGGACTTGTTTTCAGAGCCACTATGGCACATATATAAAATTTACTGTGCCTTCCTGAAAAAAAATGCAGTAATTGTGAACCACTTGGGAGAGGGATAGATTTCTGGAAGGGGAAAGTCACACCCAGTCAAGACATTAAACCCTGGTTTCCATGCCGTTTTCAGTTACCAGTCTATGAAGGAGGAGCTCTTATGTTAGACTATAAGATGAGCAAGTGTTTGGATTCTTTTTGAAATAAATTACTTGCCAAGATCTTTTTTATGGACCAATTTTCCTATTTATATCTTTGGAATCATAAGCTTATGAGGTCAGTGGTCAAGGGTAAGGGATAGGCAACACATAAAATGACAGGAGTAGCCTGAAAGTTATTTTTCTATTACTGAAAAGAAAAGCGATAACCGAAACAGCAATTTTGCAAGTAATTAACCCCTCTGAGTTGATTTATCAAAGAAATCCTGTTCATAAATTGTACCGTACTTTTGTTGGTAGAAAACCGGTAATATGTTCTACAGTGCTTTTGGTTGAATAAATTCATGTAATGTCTTAAGTCAATCTTCCAATTTGGCATTGGCATCCTCATCTCACCATGCACGAAATTTTTTAAATGAGGAGAGCTGGCTTTCTGTGTAAGTTGATATGTATTAGAATATAAGAGCTTGGTGGCATGCCGTTAGATGCTGTTTGACTTGGAATACCATTGTACATTTTCACTAATATGTTTAATTTTACTTAAAGGCATTATGCTCGCAATTCCTATATCCATTTGTAAAGCTATATCAAGAACTTAAGGTGAAATTGTGAATCCAAATTAGTAACCAGCAAGGGTGGGAAGGAAATAGAAGACTATTGAGAAGACCTTCTGGATGTCAATTTCCACTGAACAGAAGGAGGGAGAGTCCTTTGTATGTAACTATATATTTTGCATAACTTAACCTTTAAAGTCTTGTATGATGTATTTATATATATGAAATCAAAAGGAAAATGCCACTCTTTTCTACTGAAGATGTCATTTTGGTTAGAGCTATAATTAGAAATGCATAACGAATATTTTGAAAGTGTTTTGTTTTTACGTGGGTAGGGTTGGAGAAGGGAAGAGAAAGGCAAATGCACTTCAGCAGGTGCTGCTTACTATTCAACTCAAAGATATCATTCCAGTGGAGGCTGTGAGCACTGTGGCCTTTTGGAAAAGCCATTAGAGTGGGCTAAGAAACCTGGATTCCAGCTGGTTTTGCCACTAGTTATGAAACCAAGAGGACATCTCTAACCTTGTCTAAGTGCCTCTGCTTCATTCCCCATTAGCACTTTGTATGTTGTATACATATTATAGCCCACACATAGCATGTGCTCACTGTGCAGCCATGATGATAAGCACCTTATATGCATTGCTCTGTTTGAAATGTCCTATCAGAACATTTACTAGATTATACTAAAATGATCTGTTCCTTAGTCTAACTCTCTGTGTCTAACTCTTCTTGTTTCTCATTTTTTTTGGGTTTTCATTCTTTCAGATAAAAAT
Source organism: Delphinapterus leucas (assembly GCF_059928025.1). NCBI lineage: Eukaryota > Metazoa > Chordata > Mammalia > Artiodactyla > Monodontidae > Delphinapterus > Delphinapterus leucas. The sequence continues at coordinate 40,825,206 of NC_143146.1, read as the reverse complement.
AAGAATGTATTTCTCCTCATCAGGATAAGCAGGGCTTCCTTAGTGTTTTCCCTATTGATGTAATATGTTACAGTAGAGTATTTTTTTGGTATACATTTCCTGTGTTACCATAGACAATTGCCATTTTAATTTTATTTTTGTAGCTCGAATGACTCACTCCGACATGGGGAAACATCCCCTCAATAGATTGTTCTTAGTGATAACATACGTGAAAACATCATAGTTTCTCAATTCATCAGACACTAAAAACAGAGTGAAGCTACAGGGTTTGCCAAAATAGAGATCCTCACACTGATCATTGTCAATTTGAACTTAAGTCTTTTTAAAAAGCTATGCCTTTTCATGTGCTTGTATTTGCTGTTGTGATACAGTCATTAATATTTTACTAAGCTTTATCAGTTTTATCAAACAGAAAAAGGTTTGTTTGACTGACCAAGATTTGTTAGTCTGTCTCTACCTGTTAATCTAAAAAACTGGTTAACAGTTATTTCCTAAAACAGCTTAGGGTCTCTATCTTAAAGCTGAGTGTAAAATACATTAGCAGCCCACACTAAGGGCTAATTGCTACAGTGTAATCTTGGCAACATTTTTATAACTGCTAGTGAAGCCCACATAGCTAAGAGAGTACATTACCTTATAATAATCATATTCTCAGGGGATTTTGTTCTTAACATATTATAATAGTGTGAATAATAGCATGGGCCACTGACCAAGGATGGAATTATAATCTGTTCAGATGAAGATCTCCTACTATTATAAACTATGTTTGAAATGTTTTGAGTTTAAGTCTGAGGTGGATAAGATGAGTTTCATTTAGATAAATACTCTCCTTTTTCCTTTTTCTCTTTGGCCAAAAACACACCAGTACCATTCAGTAAGAGGAGAGGGAATAAAAAGAAAAAATAAGAAATAAAGAATAAGAAAAAGAAAATAAAAACAAAACAAACACCAAAAGTAATCAAGGGACAATAATTACCAGAATTTGATAGAAAGTTTCTTTCCTCAATGGTCTGGACAGCCAAATTGAGGCTAAGTGTTTATTCTTTTTGAAAAGGAACACTTAAGCATGTCATCATATTCAATTAAATTTTAGTAGTAGGTCTAGCTTATACAGCTGGAAAAACCAACATGCAAACCTAAACATTATCAATTAGACCTATCCACCTATCTCTATCTATCCACACATATATATACATATACTTGTACACATATATATGTATGTGTACATGTATACACACAAATATATATACACACATATACAACTTCCTTTTTCCCTTGGCAATTTATTGTAGCCATCTTTTAATAAAACTGTTTCTAAGTTTAGAAAATAAATAAATAAATAAATTTTAGTAGTAGGGATAATAAGGACATTAAAAACATTTACTTTTTGATGCTAAAGTTTCCAATTGGGTTTTTCAATTCCATGGCTAAATAGCATATCAAAAAATTCAGAGTTTATTAGCCTTTGAGGTTACTTGAAACATTGTTGTTTTTTAGTCACAGCATAGCCTTTTCATTAATTTTCTTTCTGGGCAGTGCCACTGCATTATCAAACAAGAAAGCAAGTGATGTAAAGCAAAGGTGGGAGGTGGAGAGAGAGACAAAGTCTGTGACTGACCAAGAAGGACCAGGTATAGTCAGCCAGATGCACTGAGATGAGAAGAGATAAGTATTGAAATTATCCTAGACTATGGGGAAGAAAGAGAAATGCTTGAGAGGAAATCACACAATACACTATCTAGCTTGGCCTGAACACAGCATTTGTATAAGGTATGGTGAGAAATAAAATAGGGAAAGAACATTTGAGTCATGTTGTAGAACAACTCAAACTCAGCTGGGAACATTTACCATGTCAGGCATCCACTGACATTGACATTTCATTTTGGATGCCTGACATTGACCATGTCAGGCATCCACAATGAAATGATAAGGACGTAGAGAAAGGGCTCTGTTTCCAAATGTTATTTTACCCAGATCCCTGCTGAGGTTCCCCCTGTCTCTTGGAGATCTGAGTAAACTTGTCCTGTCTCCCTAATACCTTATATCCTGAGAATGTCTCAATCTTTTTCCACAATTTGTAAATTCCCTTGGGCTGCATTTCCATCATCTGCTCCCTTTCTGCCCTCTTTGTGTGCACAATCTCTACTATAATCACACTGTACTGGCAGAATATCTTATTTTGTGCCATCAGTTTTCCATAAAAATTACATCCACAACAAACATTTGATACTTTTAGTAACTTTGCTAAAGATTTGAAAGGTCATGCCCCTAAGTTTCTTCTCCACTCCTTCCCTCTCATTTCATTGAGAGTCATTTCTTCTCCTTCACTGAAGCTGTGATACAAACTGACATCCATGTTCTTAAGGGACTCCCCCACCACCTCCATGAATTTGGTCATTTTCTTGAATTATTGATGTTCAGTAAGGTTTAGTCACAACCTTTGCCTATCTCTGGAACTGTAGTGTAAAGTCAGCAACCTTTGGAAGATCCCAGGATATACTTTAACATCTGCTGTTCCACTTACCACACTCCATTGAAAGAATTAGAGTTGTTTTAAAAGGGATGGGCTGGAGAAAGCTTAGGGCATAGTTCTCTTGGGACTACAGAAATGACTGAGTTGTACTTTGTACATGTGTGCATAAATTGTGCACAAACACAACTTTTCTTATATGTAGAAAACACACAGTGAATACTTTTGAGAAGCCCTGAGAATTCCTTGTGGAGTTGGCATTTAGGTTCTCATTCTGATAGCCATACAATGTGATGGGAATTTTGATCCCTTCCTTCTAGCCACACTAGTAATAGAATGTTGTTATAAGATTATATTTCTTACTATTTTCTGAAGTAAAGGGTATTTTAAACTTTTCACTTCGAAAAGATCTTGCTGTCTTCCATTTTTTTCCCCCCTTTTAGCACAGCTTCAGGATAAAGGAGTTTCAGAAATTATCCCAATTTCTTTCTTGAGCTTTGTGGATGTTTTTTGTTGTCTGCCTAGTATCTGTGACTCTACCCCTCATTCCCAACAACACCCTGATTATGTCTGGGTTTCTTTCTTCATCCTGACCCCTGCCCAAGGGCTAGAACTTTGTTTAAATGAGCTAGTTTTGTGATTACCATTCCTTTTTCCCTAGATTAGAAATGGATTAGCCTAATTAATTTGATGAGAGGTTTGCTTTGGCCTGCCTGAAGTTTACATGCATTTATACGGAGGGTAGAAGGCCAGTACAGCTCTCCTATAAGACATGAACTAGGTTATATATACATAGTCACGACTATTGTACTGGGAGCCATCTCATGACCATCAGAGACAGTGGATTTATGAAGCAACTGCAGAACACATAAAGATAAAGGAACTGGTAATCAACAGCAGTTTTAAACCACTAGATCAACTAACCCTCACACTTGCTTTAATTTTGGATTCTTTGTTAGGTGGGCCAATACTTTTCCATGTACTTTAAGAAATTTCTTCCCTCTTATTAAACCAACCCAAACATTTTCCTATTATTTAAATCTATAATTCCAGCTATTGCATATTTTACCTTTATGTCCCATGGGCCCTGTAATTTTATCACACTGTTTTCAATGTTCTACTTTCTATATGTTTTATTTCTGTATTTAGCACCACCATCCATTTTGTCACAGAGAGGAAATCTTAGATTTTCCCTTCCTCTTCCCCCTCACTTCCCACCCGGCTGATCACTAAGTCTATTTTTTTCTAATTGAAGTATAGCTGATGTACAATATTATATAAGTTATGGGTGTACAATATAGTAATTCACAATTTTAAAGGTTATAATCCATTTATAGTTATTATAAAATATTGGCTCTGTTCCCCATGTTGTATAATGTATCCCTGTAGCTTATTTATTTTATACATAATAGTTTGTATCTTTTAGTCCCCTACCCCTATATTGCCCCTCCCCACTTCCCTCTCCCCACTGGTAATCACTAGTTTGTTCTCCATATCTGTGCATCTACTTCTTTTTTGTTATATTCACTAGTTTGTTGTATTTTTCAGATTCCACATATAAGTGATATCATATAGTATTTGTCTTTGTCTGACTTATTTCACTTAGCATAATGCCCTCCAAGTCCATCCATGTTGCTGCAAATGACAAAATTTCATTATTTTTCATGGCTGAGTAATATTCCTCTGTGTGTGTGTGTGTGTGTGTGTGTGTGTGTGTGTGTGTGTGTGTGTATACACATATACCACAACTTCCTTATCCATTCATCTGTTGATGGACACTTAGGTTGCTTCCATATCTTGGCAATTATGAATAATGCCACTATGAACGTATGGTGTGTGTATCTTTTGGAATTAGTGTTTTTGTTTTTTTCAGATATAAACCCAGGAGTGGAATTGCTGGGTCATTAAGTCTTATTGATGTATCACTTAAATTCATACAGCACTCCTATGCCTATTTCAACTGGCTTGCTTCAATCTGTAATCATTCTTTACATGGACTATTGCAATAGATGTCAACCTCTGTCTCAGCCCTACATCTCTTCCCCCAGTGCTACAATCTCTAAATTGCTTCCAAGAAGAGCTTTCTAAACAAAAATTTGGCATGTCCTCTTCCAGCCTAAAATTTGTAAGTAATTTCCTATCCCTTGAGTGTAAAGTCCCAAATCTTTTGCATGACATTTGACATATTTTTTTCTTTTTCTTTTGAATATGATATAGCTGATTGTTATATGAATTCCATGTCCCACTTATATGGAGTTTCTTAAAATTCTCTAAATATGACTTATTTTCTCACAACCTGATGGCCTTTTAAATTCATCTGTTTTCATGTACTCACTGTAATTAATATTTGTATATGGCAAACTCTCTTTTGTCTGCAAAGATTGTCAGGGAGAACCTTTAATGTAATTTCTAGCCCAGCACTCCTTAGGAAGCGGTGGGTTTTGCTCCACAGGGCTCCTGCAAGTTCATTCCATACCTCTGTTAGAGCACAGCACAGCACATTCTAATAGTTTATTTTCTTGTCTGTTTTTCTACTAAACCCTGAACTCTTGGAGCTAAGCACCATTTGTCATTGTATTTCTGATACTCTCACTGTGGCTGGCACATAGTAGACAAGCAGTGTTTGTTTTGGAATGAATAGTGAGAAAGAGAATTGCTAATGTAATGACTGAAAGTTATCTGTATATGACGTCAGCCCAGCTTGTTAAAAAGGAAAATTTCAGAGAGTTAATTGTTTTTGTTTGCAGTTATCCTAGTGATAACACATGACTGATTTTATATTTGTTTTGGTCATTTTATTTTCTTTTTCACATAGATACTTGATTTTTCTTTGTGATTTTGTGTTGTTTTTCTTCTCTGGAATGTATTTAGTAACAGGAGATGAAGTGGCTTTATCTTAAATAAGAATTTAAGTCACTAATCAGGAAAACACAATTGAAAACACATTTTTAACCAAAATTGTATATTAATTACTTGATATTAAGTGAATGTATATTCTGTTTGACTTAAAGGAGATTATAGAGATAGAGTGAACTCAGGAGACTATCTTCTATAGCTTATTTCCAGCAAAAGTACAGAGGTGTTGCAATTATCAGGATAGGTTAGGTCATGTTGTAGTAAAATGAAACAATTCAGCTCTCCCCAAATTGCAAGATCTCAGAGATTCAACATCACGAAACTTCTCTTCTCCTTTGTTCTACAAACCCCATGCATAACAGAACACCTCCACTCCACACAGTTATTCAGGGATCCAGGATGACAATATGAGCCCATACTGGAGATGCACCTTTGGGAACCTAGGGGCTTTGCCAGAGCAACAAAATAGAAAGGGAATGGAGAATTGTGTGTGTGTGTTTTCTGTAGTCAAAACCTAGAAGTGACACACTTCACTTAGATCACAGTTCAGTGGCCAGAAGTAGTCACATGACCTTGTGTAATGCCGGGGGTTGAACACATACGGGAGCAAATGCAATTGTTTGTGAGCGTTTATTTCTGCCACGTTATTATGGTACCTGTTTCATAGATTCTTATAACAATCCAGTCTTGGAAAACTTAGTGAAGAGGCAGGGAGAGAAAACAAAGACCTTTCATTTCTGTCTTTCCAGTAAGCAAACTCCTCTTCATTTGAGATTAAAGTTCTAAGTCTCCTCTCTCAATCACTCTTTCTTCCTATCTATCTATCTATCTACCTATAATATCTATCTATCATCTATCTAGACATTGTATGTCTACTGAACTGCATATAGAACATTAAAGGAAATATAATAATTAAATGAAATAAAAATTCAAAAGTAATACATTATCCTACTTTTTTCATCAAGATATTTTTCACTCTAAGAAACAGTATCCAACTGTACCAACTGTTTTTAAACATAAAAGGGAACATATTGGCTGATAGTATTGAAAAGTTCAGGCACTGGCTGCATTGACTTGAGTGTTAGCTATGTCCTGTTTCTCGAATAATGTTGTCAGTACCTGGGCTCTCCTTTTATTTCCCATCTCTATATCAACTCTGCTCCATTGAGGCTTTCTTTCCAGTAAGGCTCTTTTCACTAAGTGTTCCTTGGCCATCTCTACTCCCTACCTGCTCATTAAAAGTGAGGTTATCACCCCAGACCGGTTGGAACCAGAAGGCTGATGATGCCACCAACCTCCCACTTCCCACCAACCAATCAGAAGAATGTTCACAAGCCTAACACACCCTCTTTGAATGATTACTATAAAACTTCTCACTACTCCCTCCAAGGTGGGACACATAATTTTGAGAGCATTAGCCTGCTGTGGCCCCCTTTGCCTGGCAAAGCAATAAAGCTATTCTTTTCTTCTTCACCTAAAAAAAAAAAAAATTGTGAGGTTATCAGGAGGATTACATTAGCTATTACAGGCAGTGTCTAGAAGGCCATACACTTACTTAACATTTCCTAAGTGTTAGTTATTCTATCTTTGCTGTTTTAGAAAGAGTCCAGAAAGAGAATTTCATTACCGTGGCTCAAATCAAATGCTCCAGGCTTAACTAGTCAGTGTGATTAGTAGATCAAATATTGTGAATGGCCAGACCTGTGTAATTTGTCCAAACTTTGAGCAGGAAGGGATGTGTTTGTGGTCAGCTCTATCTGACATTCTTGGACTGACTGTTGGGAAGGGGGATTCCTTGAAGGGGAAAGTGATCCTGGGAAGGCAAAACAAACAAACAAAATGCCTACTCTGCCTGATATGCCCCAAACATTAGCATGTTCATTTGGAGCCGTGCATTTGCATATATAAGGTATACTGACGAATTCTCATTTTAATTTAAAATATATCTATCAATGTTCCATACCTCATTCAAAATTAACAATTATAATGGAGAAAAATATTCAAAGTGAATATAGGATACTTAATTTTTTAAGTCTTAGAGGAGTAGAGTTTTCCTTCTGAAATAAAAATAAGTATTTTTATGTCTTTGGTAGTTAATTATTTATTCAAACTGTAACTTTTTTATTTGTATAGATGAATCTATATTGTTTCCCCAAAATACTAACCTTTTAGCAGCAAAATGTATTAAGTATTTCTTCCTGGCAACACTCTTCCCTGCTCCCACTGTGTTTTTACTTAGATTAAAAATTTCATAAGCCATTGGTTATTGAAAAACATATTTCCAGGTTTTCAATATGATCTCAATGTTTATTTTTATAAAAATTCATATTAATGGGACTTCTCTGGTGGCGCAGTGGTTGAGAGTCCGCCTGCCGATGCAGGGGACACGGGTTCGTGCCCCGGTCCGGGAGGATCCCGCATGCCGCGGAGCAGCTGGGCCCGTGAGCCATGGCCGCTGAGCCTGCGCGTCCGGAGCCTGTGCTCCGCGACGGGAGAGGTCACAGCAGTGAGAGGCCCACGTACAGCCAAAAAAAAAAAAAAAGTCTTATTAATGGATTATTATTGTTTAAGTGCTTTACTATCATGGGAAAGAGTAGATTATTTGACTAGGGTTTTTTAAAGTATTAGATTTGTAATTTCATCAGGAAATTGGATACAGTTTGGTTCAAATCTAATTAACTTAGATTTGGGGCATGTGTATGTTTGTTAAGGCAATCTACTATGTTATTACCTTATGATCAATTATCTTAAAAAATTAATACTATAAACATCACACCTGATTGCAGTTTTCTAAAATCCTAAACATATACATGTGCATTTAAATTACTATACTTATCTATAGTAATTGTGTTTACAATCATTTTATTCATACTCTCTCAGATCTACAGTGATCTTAAAATATATCTGGAAAATGTTTGAGGTATGTGTCTTTTCATAATGTAATCACTGTTATAGTATTTTTGCTCCAAAAACGTTCATCTTAAATTAAAATTTAATTCATTTTATAATATAAAACCCCAAACAATTTCTTATACTGGCAGCCATTATCAGAGGTGATTTCCTTGGATTCTAAGTGAGTTCTTGATTTCAAGTGGAATTTTTGTAACTTATTTTAAAGCATTTGTGATTTCTGTTTAACAGCTGTTTTCATCATTTCCATATGAACTGTTATTTATACCTTAATGTTAAGCTTCTGGGAATTCTTTTCCTTACTGTACTATCTCACAACCATATTCTAATATTTAAAGTCTTTCCTCCAGCCCTCTCACCACCACAGTCTTTTCATTTCCATTACAGTAACCTTTTCACTATTTTTATTACCAAAAAATCATTCTGTATGCCAATATTCTGATATTCTTATTTCTCAGAAAGACATTTCTCCATTGGCCAAGACTTAAGGTTTATGGGGGTAAATAAACTCTGCCCCTACATTCTCAAACTGGTCATTTTTACTAGAAGAAGGTGCAGTTAATTTTCTTTCTAAGATACTGAAAAATAGCAGTAATAAATTTTCATTTATGAAATGGAACAGTCCTGAACCATGACCTATCTGAGAGTTTCCATCTCTCATTTCTATGCTCTGTGAGAGTGTGCTTGGTGCCAGAGGAGAACTTTCAAAATATTCTGTCATGTGAAAGCTGCAATATAGTTCTCACAGAAAGAACTCTCCTAGTATCAGATTTATACAACAAAACAAGAATAGCATTGTGTACTCAACAGACACCTGATCATTTCTGTAAGATGGTACGTACAGATTTGGAATCAAGCCTTCAGATTTTGTGTTTATACTTGGGATCATAAGAGTTCATAAAGATGGCCATAGTTATGAAGAAAAACAACAAATCTTTAAATAACATTTTTAAAATGTATAATGGATTTTTCTATCTGTTCATAGAATAGCTACAGTAAACCTACAGAAAGTGTAAATATACCCAGGCTCAGGGTTGAGGATACATATATGAATCAAGAAGCCAAGCCCCAAAACCATTTCTGTGCAAACCAAGAAAGTACCATAACTTCATGATTTAACATTAATAAAGTGAGCATTTTTCCCCCAGTTCTAACACTACTTAACCTGGAGTTGAAAAGAAGTTAAAAAGAAATCCAAAACCTCTCCTGAGTTGATTTAGACTTTTCCCCCTTATGACACTGTAACCAGAAAATAGTGTAGGATTTTGTGGAAAGATGAAGGGAATGTATCAGGGATTGAGGGGTACTCTAAAGCTGCTTTTAACTAAGTCTGTGGGGTAATCTGAAAACTAGATCCTCCAGCCTAGTGTCAGGTATATGTTAAACCCCAGTTTTAATTTACAGCCCGTAATTTAGTTTCCTTGGCAGTGATTCATAAATCCCCATTTCATCCCATGACTGCTGCATGATAATGACGCTTTCTCTGGAGCAGCTTCTATGACTACTAAGCCTGCTTTTCAAGCCATGATGGCTTCCACTTAGAGAATTCCACCCAATGCCAGTGTTACAAATGCATAGCCTTATTGAAAATGTGCCAGTGCCTAGCTTGCTATGCAGGTCCATGGTCATTAAAATTTTATCATATAAACCCCGCTGTCTGCACAGAAGAGGAATTGAAAATGTTGGCAAGGGATGATCACATATTTTATCAGAATCTCCTAAAAGAGAAAACCAACATGTTTAGAGCAGGAAGGAACCAAAATAACATCGCCTTTAATTTAAATATAACAAAATGTCCAAACCTCTGAAATTGACATTTATCTACTACTGTTCATTTTCACATTTCCCTTGAATGTCTCAGTTTCCCAAAGTTTCATGACAGTCTGATGCAGTTGCAGTGATATGATTTTCGTATGTTTCTCTTGGAAAGCTTGTATTAATCAAAGGATGCCCCTGAGACCTAAAGGCAGCATGCTATTGATTACAGCGTTGACTTATCAAAAGGCTGAGAGATTAGTGGGTTTACAGCTTTATGTAGGAATAGAGATTTGAATGGCTGGAAACTTGATTTGGGGAATTGTACTTTAGCTTATAAATACAGATAAAATATGAAACAGTGGGGCAAAACCAATCTCACAGTGCCTACAACATTTTTGTGAAAGGCACACGCATTCCCCTCCAAAATATTCCTCCTTACAGTTGTGTCTGAATACATTTTGTTTATTATGAGATGTGGCATTTTATGTTTTTCCTTTTTAGATTTAGAACAGACAGTGGCTCTCCTAAAATGCTCCTGTGCTGTTCCAATTTCCGACAACAGCATGACTAATCACTTTGAAAAGAGAAAATCTATCAGAGCTTTGAAAATATATGAGTTGTTCTTTTTTGTTATATTTTAACATTTTATTGTTTGGAACAGTTTTAATGATTTATGTCTATAAGTTTTCAAGGTTAAAATCAGACTGTGGTCAGATAATTTTAAGCAGATGAGAAAATCAACCGAGAACAAATGTTGGATTATGGCTAAATTTCTAAATATTTGTATTATTTTATGCACAGATAGGACAATAGTTCTCATCCTTGGTAACCTGGCTGTAAGTAGTGCTGTGGAAGTAGTGATATGTTTGCTCTGATATATTTTTTCCTCTTCAGTTTTTTGAGATTGTTGTGAAGACAAATTTGGTGGGGAGATTTCTTGATTCCAAGCAAAGTTAATTAATTCATGTTCAAATTTACCTTAGGTGCCTTCTCATAATTACCATCCATTTTTCTCCCTAACAAATCAAAAATTAATATATAATTTAATTTTCATAATATAATTTTAACATATAGTTTAAATCATATAATTATATCTTACATATTTATGTATTTGAAGCAGTCTTCGTTTTTATTGAAGTCCAATTTCTGAGTTTAGTTTTAAAAGGTTCAAAAGTTAAGAGAAGCATAATGTTGTAATGAACAGCTGCAGGTGTTCGCTTAAGAAATTAGAAACTGTGTATTAACTCTATGAACATAATTCAGCCATTATGGGAATTCTGAGTAAATACAATAGAAGAATTGAAGCGGGGACTATATCTATTAATGTACAATGTATATATATACAAGTAAATGTTATGTCTAGCACATCCATATAAGAATAAACCTTGATAGGATATTTTGGAAAGAGATACATGCCCTCTACGTGACTTGCACAATTTGGACTGTACATACCTGCCTGCCACTGTATCCTGTGGCATACCTCTGGTGTGAAATCTAATTGTGAAACAACTGAGCAAATGTTTCAGCTTTGAACTTCAAAAATGCCATGAAGAAATTAACAATTATTTGATAATCATTAAACCTGCATTTTCTTCTCTTTAAGCATTATGTAATAACAAGGTATACATGTACAGATACATGAATATACATATATGCATATGTGTATACGTGTACACACAACAAACAGAGCACAATATTTCAAGATCACTATACTCATTATGTAATCATGCAATTCTTTTCTGTAGGAATGAAATATTATTCTAGGATTGACTAAGACAGTAAAACAAGTAGACTAAACTTTCAGCAGTGAGATATCTCTGAACTTACGTGCATTAAATTATACTTTGAATAGTTTAAATTGTTTTGAACAGATAAAATTTTAAGAAATGGAAGAACAATCTAGCATGAAAACTTTAGACCTAAGCAATGTCACAGTATATTTTTCAGAAAAAAAAATGTTTACTATATTTATTCTTTCGGAGTTGGTTCCACCATGTAGTTTCCTGGGCCCAGGATGGCACAGGTAGAGCACAAGTATGTATTTTACAGTGTCCATTGGTTTATGTTTTTGTTTTTCTTTAACAAAATAAGCTGGAAGATCATTAGTAAAATCCCACTTCACCAATAATGAAGATTTTGGTATGAATGTCATAGGCAGGATGAGTGTATTGAAAATGTAATGAACTGGCATTAGATTATTATATATGTATGCTATTATTCACAGTTCAAATAGTATAAAATGTATGAGTATATTGCTGTCCATTTTATTTATGAAAATTAAAATAAAACACCATCCTTTTCAAGTTTGTAAGTTGTAACAGTGATTTTCTTATAAAATAATTTGAGTCTGAATTTCTTTCTAATCCTTGCTGTCTTCAGTAAATAGATGTCTCATTTATTGTTTTATCAACACTGAATTGAAATGCACATTAAGTATTCAAAAGATACTGAATGTCTTGCTTTACAGACTGTCTGGGAATGATTTCCAGTATAAGAAGACTCAATCAAATATTCCTTAAGCAATAAAGACATTTAGTAATTTCATATCACAGATATCAGAGAGGTAGGCAGTTCCAGGAACCAGTGACTTAGTGATGTGAATATAGCATTTGTAAAGGGTAGAATTTTCAAAATTCTCTTGTCCTCCTTTAAAGATCATAAGACACCTGTCACAGTACTGATTATCATGGCTTCACACCCTTGTTCCAGGCAGAAAGACATTCTTTAAATCAACATACCCTCATTAGCACACCCTTCCAACATCTGTCTTCTCAGAGATTGGATAACAGCAATTTTTCCTATTAATGTTCCATTTTTTTTTCCTTCAGTCCTTTGTGTCTCATCTGTGACAGATGAACTCAGCCCCTATGTATCTTTGAAGAAACACTTCCTGAACATTGGGTTAGCTCCTTTTATCCCCCTTCATTATTACCTTTTCATTGCTTACCTGGTGTTATCATATATATGAACATTAACTTTTCGTTGCAGTCACCCACAACTCTAACATGGAAAATATATCATTATCCTGCTTCAAAATCCAGTAAAAAGATAGATGTACTATTTTATAATAAAGAATCACAACAGAAAGAAAGAGAGAAATTCTAATTCTCATTGGTATGAAGGTGACTATTATAGCCTCCTTACTTGTACATTTATGTTGAAGGAATGGCAAAAAAAAAAAAAAAAATGTGGACCAAAAGTCAGGGTAGGGTGTCCAGCTTGTATTCCAAGGGTTTCCTCAGGCTTATGTAATTTTTTTTTTTTAACAATTTAGAAGGAAACTTAGCAAACAGACTAAAAACATGAGTCAATGCTAGAATTCAGGGACTCAGATTTTGCAAACTATAAAAAACATTCTGATAGATCTACAACTAATAACTGATTCTTACTGCTTCAAAACATTGCTTCAAAACAGATTGCTGTACTTAGGAGGCAAGCTCTTCAAATTGTTACTCAGCAATTTGCCTGGAACAGCATCAATCCTCATATATGTATTAAAAACTATCTTCTTAAATTTTGTGCCCTTTATACAATATAGCTAATGGTACTCATACTTTCACAGTTTATTTTTAACTCAAACTAAAAAATAGCACAGAAATTTGTCCAAATAGTCTTATAATGAGTCTCATTCAAACTGTGTCAATAACATGTAATAACATTCTGGTTTTAGGTATAAACCTTAGGACAAAGGAGACCATTTTCTTTTTTAATATCAACAGAATTTTTGCATAAATACAAACAATGTTATACTTCTCTAAATTGAAAATATTTACTTCTTAAATTTTTCTTATTAAAGCTGACGTTTTAATTTTAAAAAAACATTTAGCAATTGCCTTCACATCTACAGTTTATGATTGCTGGCTTTTCTAACAACTTCCACTGGAAGCCCAATGGCTAATTGCAAAATTCTTGCCAGTACAAGTGCACCTGTGCTCTCTGTAGAGTTGTTCCTCTTGTTAAAACTTTTGTGAACATTTGTTTTGAAATTATTTTTTCCTCTGTTTTTCATTGGCAAGTTTCTACAAAATCATATGAAGTCTTAGTAAGACCAGAAGGGCTCTGTCTCTTTGAAAAGAGTAGTTTCCAAAGGTAGCTTCTCTTAACTCTGTAATAATAAATCAAAAACAATACAAATATTGTTAATTCTCCATAAAGTACCCTAGCAAGGCAAATATTTCAGACATAAATAATGGAAAAGGGATCTATAAATACTCAAACAATGAAAAATGCAATATCTTATTAAATTATATTTTAAACATAGAATAGCAAGGTATTTTGGAGGGTACATGTGTTACTTGAATTGGATTTTACAGGTAAGAAAAGAGTTAAAAGTTCTGGAAGAAATTATTATTGTAAGCTGCAGAAAATATGGATAATTTTTAACTTCATTATATATACATATATTTTAATTTTTTGAAATAACTTGTTTTTTATCTGTTTGCTCATTACAAAAAATATGGATGTTTCCAGCTTTAGATTACACTGTGTTTTCATTATTGGTTCTTTTCTTAACACCTGCTTTCAAAGTAGGTTATGGCTGAAAAAAACATAAATAAAGAGGCAACATTACAGCTCTCTCAAAGCTTTATAAATGGTTCGATTTTTTCACTCATTTATGCTTTGAATACAAAGTCAGTGTGAAGCAGTAATTCTTTTTCTTTATTTTACTCTCAAAATGTCAACTTTGAAAACATAACATGTAATTTTAGGGCTGGTTAGTCTAAGTTTCCTGTATCAGTGTTACTAGTAGTTTGAATAGATTACTGTGAGTGACTTGTTTAAATACTAAATAAATAAACTTACTTTAGGAGTTGTGGATGTATTAGATTTTCTTATATCTGCTACTTTTTATTGTGTTGTAAAAAAATTGGAATTTTTCTTCCTAAGTCGTCAGACAACACCCTTAATTAGCAATGGGAGAAGAGTGGAGGTAAACTTTAACATATGGAGGGAGAGACCCTCAACCTGCAGGGTACAGGCTCTAAGGAGGTATGAAGAGCAAACTAATCTTTTCATAAAGAGTATTTCAGGCAGAAGGCACCTGGATTCTGGCAGAAGTATACTCAATCTCAGTTGAAATTACCTACTCTGTGAAAGAGTGCTGGGTCTTAGAGGCTCTTCTAAGCAGTCTGAATTACGGGAACAATTTACTGTCTTCCACTTTGCTTATTTGTGCTCATGGAAGATGTTTTTTTGCTTTTGGTCTAAAGCTATAGGTCCAATGCAGGGTACACCTGGGACATTTCTTCTTCTAGTCATGCAAGACAACATGCAGTCTTTTTCTGTAATGGGCTCACTAAGCCAGCAAGAAAAGTGGCTGGCTCAAAAATTGTGAAGTTGTGAGTGTCCCAAGGCCTCTGTTCTTTTTTTTTTTTTTTTTGGTACGCGGGCCTCTCACTGTTGTGGCCTCTTCCGTTGCGGAGCACAGGCTGCGGGCGCTCAGGCTCAGCGGTCATGGCTCACAGGACCAGCCGCTCCGCGGCATGTGGGATCTTTCCGGACCAGGGCACGAACCCGTGTTCCCTGAATCGGCAGGCGGACTCTCAACCACTGCGCCACCAGGGAAGCCCCCTCTGTTCATTTTTACAATGATTTTGACAGGAAGATAAAGGGATTCCAAATATTATTTATTAAACTGAGAAAGTTACCTGGAAAGAATGAAAAAATAATTATAGAAAACCAAACTGAAATCTTTGAGTTTGGGAGTTGAAAAATGGAGAGTAATGAGAGGTTGCACTAGGTGAGTAGTATTATTTATGTTTAAATGTTCTCGCCAGAATTGCAATGTGTTTTCCTGGTTGGAAAAAACAATGAATAAGCATGGTTCCATAATGCATATTGATCATTCAAAAGCACATTGCAAACTAAAAGACAAAACAACGTAGTCAAGGCTCTTAAAACACAGGCGGGGAATTATGCCAGTAAAGGAAGCTGCTTTGTAGGGAACATAGGGATATATTAGCTTTTGAATGAAGAGGTTAATCACTGAAGCACTTTTTAGAAGGGGTGGAAAGATAGCAGATATTGAAAAAGGTAGATAATTCTTTATGGTTGAGGACAGGCCTCCACAAGAGTCTACATAGGATATTTTCAAGAATTACATAATTAGAAAGAGTGAAAATTTACAAAAGACAGTATTAACATTGTTTTTAAGAAGCCATTATATTTTTCTCATGATTCTAACTTTGCACAGCTTTTTACATATAAATTTCATCTCAGGACAAATTGGAGGAAGATATATTCTCCTCTCTTTCTGCTCTCCTTTCCTGATAAGAAAAAATTCCAAAAGTTTTTAAAGTATTTTATCAAAATTATAATTTCATCTGTCTTGCCTTGATATTATGAGTTCCATGACAGCAGATCACTTTTTCATTCATTTTTGCATAATCAGTGTTTCAGTCAAAATATTTATTGAATAAATCAAGAAATTGATAAAAAATATATTAACAGACTTGTTTAAAATTACAGAATTCATATAAACTATTTTTAGAAGGTAATTTTATTTCAGGCCAACATGATTTTGCCAGAATTATCTTTCTGATTAATTCAACTCTAATAGTCAAACTTTAAGTTAAGAAAGAATAAAACTCTTCGAAGATGTCAAAATTTGTCTAGCCCTTATTTAAATTTATAGGTAATCCATCAAAATTAAAGCGTCATTTATTCTAAGGTGTCAATGTGTGTGTACTGTAAATAGGTATTAAAATGACATATATTTCAATGTAGAGAAGTAACAGGTATTATTAAAATATTTAGAAGAAAAACATTAAGAATGAAAGTACAAGAAAGGAAAGTTTAAAATTTGTAGTCTCATAAGTCTTAGGTTAACTAACTTTAATAGTTAAACATCTTTATCTTTTTTCTCTAAGTTTCTCACTTTAAAAATGAATTCATTCTATGTATAGAATGAATACGTTTTGCTTATTGAAATGCAACCAGCTAGCACATTAATCCTTAGCAGTGCTCAGAAGTACTGGGAGAGGATTGAGGGACTGGTTGGGGGAGGGGAGAAAAATGGAAATTATCTGGGAGTGGAAATGAAAACAAAACAAAAAAAGAACACATGTAATTGAAGGAAAGATGGGAGTGGGTACCAAGAACAAATTCACCTGTTTCATTATTTTGCTTCAGGTACACATTCTATGAATAATCTACAGAAATGAAAATGAAGTTCTTCTACCTGTGGCAACATGGAAGAATCTTATAAATATGATATTGAATGAAAGAAGCCAGTTACAAAAAAAATGTACAATTCCATTTCTATAGAGATTTTAAAAAAGACAAAGGTAACTTATGGTGTTAGAAGTCAGGAAAGTGGTTAGGGACGGTGTTATAACTGGGAGAGGGGACAAGGGAGCTTTTTTAATGCTGATAGTATCCTATTTCTTGATCTAGCTCATAGGATGACAAACATTTTCTGTAAAAAGCCAGATAGTAAATATTTCAGGCTTTGCAGGTGAAATAATCTGTCTCAACTACTCAGTTCTGTTCTAGTGCAAAGGCAACTATAGATAATATGTAAGTAAATAGGTATTGCTGTGTAAAAAAAAAAAAAAAAAAGAATTCATTCTATGTATATAGTGTTTTTCTTACTTTAAAATACATAATAACTGTTTATCATAAAATGTTTGTTACTTTTTTTTATTTTTCCACAATTCATTTACTGAATTGGAGAGGTGATTTAACAACAGATTACGAGATAAGGCTGGGAGAGAAGAGTTCTTGCTTTCTCTCCCAGGAGACAGTTGTGTCATGGATGCTTTTAAATTTTCCAAAATAGCCATCTGCGGTTGGGCAACCTGGGTCTGAAGCTGGAGATTGGCATACATACATTCTAGGAGTCCTAGGTATTCCTTGGGCTTGTGGTCAATTCCCGAGGGCAGCTTTGTTGTCGGGATTTTCAGGAAAGTAGCTGGTGGGGAACTTGCTTGAAGATTAATAACGCTGCGAGAGGGTTTGTCTTGACAAAGAGGCACAGCATTACCTTCCTCTTTGGCTCTTCTATTAGTAGGATGACTAGAACGCCGCTACAGCTGAACACCAACAGGTGTGATGCCTGCAGTGTTAATTGAAAGCCTCAATCCCAGCACCTTGTAGCTGATACACATGCGCAGTCATTTGTTACTTTTTTAAAAGAACATAGCACAAAAGATAAAACATAGGCACAAAATCAGCTACACAGTGGTAACACTAATGCTATATAGTATAATACTATAGTATTACATAGTATTATATAATATTATAGCATTATATTATATTATAGTATTATATATAAATATATGTAGTAAAAGCACATATATATATTCTTTAACCTATCTATCTTTTAGAAACATTCAAAATGGATTTATTGAGGTAAGACTGACAGGCAATAAGATGCGCATGTTTAAAATGTAACTTGTGGGCCTTCCCTGGTGGCGCAGTGGTTGAGTCCGCCTGCCGATGCAGGGGACACGGGTTCATGCCCCTGTCCGGGAAGATCCCACATGCCGCGGAGCGGCGGGGCCCGTGAGCCATGGCCGCTGAGCCTGCGCATCCGGAGCCTGTGCTCCGCAACGGGGGAGGCCACCACAGTGAGAGGCCCGCATACTGCAAAAAAAATAAAAATAAAAAAATAACTTGGTAAGTTTTGAAATGTGGGTATACCTGCGAAACCATTACCGCAATCAAAATAGTGGACATCTCAAACATCAACAAAAGTTCCCTCAAGCCTTTGTAACCACTCCTTCCCACCTTCCCCTAGTAATATTCAGTCTACTGTTTCAAAAATGGGATTGCTTTTAACTTAGCACCTAGTGGAATGCAACAAGTGGAAATTAAATAAATCAATATTAATTTCATGCTCTGACGTGAGTTTTTTCCAAAGAGAATATTTTAATTTTTGATGCCAATGGCAAGATCATAATTATGTACTTTTGAATGTGCTCCTGCGGTCTGGAGAGAAAAATGAAACAAAGGGGCTTCCCTCAATAGAAATAGAGATTTTTGAATACTTAATGAAGAGTAAGGAAACATTCATATTAGTTTTTCTTGGTCATCTCATGAATTATATTTGAAATGACTTTGTTTTGATTTTTCATTACATTTGTCCAATGTTCTAGTAGTGTCCTATAACAGATGGCTTGGCTTTTCACAGAAGAGTTAAGATAAAACATACTAAACCATTTTCACATGTCCATTTAGAAGAGAAAGTTAGAATACAGTACCATAGTAAACAATAACTTCTTCCCTAGCATGTGTACACACAGACATACTCACACAGACACACGTTTATTATATATTTTACTGATATAAAGAATGAATAGCTCACAATTTACAAATAACATATTTCATGCTAAATTTCATATAACCAAATGATTCTTACAGAATATTTTCATTTAACTGGCAAATGACAAATGAGTATACTTCTAACATGAATCTTCTGATATTTTCATTTATGTTAATAGGCAAAACAGAAGTAAAAGAGAAGTAAGACATATTTCAGAACTTCACTCATTCATCAACAATGTAAGCACTTATTTGTTTAATCAGGTAGTAGTTTTCAAATGTTGAAAGAGCATTTCATCATCTTCTTCTACTATGTGCAAGTAATGGCTACAGATATGACACAGTTTAAGTTTATTCTGTATTAATATTTTCTCCATCACTCTCAAGTTTAGATAATCAACAACTCACTAAATCAAGCCCTGTGTATTTGGTAATTTCTATGGTGTGAGTCCTTCAAGCTACCAACATGATATCACAGAGCATGGAGTTGAAAAGTGATGCACATACGGTGCATTACATACTATCTGTACCATACACTTACAATAGATGGAACAACTTTGAGATCATTGACAAGAGTAAAAGTTGGTAAAGCAATGATTTTAATATAATTTACTAAATCATAAGTTCTTATATATTAATTTTTAACAATGACTGTGTTTAGTAACTGGATCACAAAATTCCTGAAAATTTAACAGGTTTTAACAGTTCCAGTGCACTGTTGCCCATAGAGTGTTGCACTCCTAAACATGGAAATTATGACCAATGGCCATTGAGTACGGTGGGAGTTAGCTTATTCTAACAGAAAATTTTGCTCTTTAATAGTTAATCATCTGTTTTTGGTCAATCTTTGCTAAAGTTAACAAGTTTTCACCAGACTATAAAGTTCTATATCATTTGATCTAAAAGATTCAATGTTTTCCCATCATCCATTTATATTAAAATACACTGATTTGAAGGTAAAATACAAATTTCTCATTTGGTTGGCTTCCTGATAAAGAATTTAGAGTAGTACATGGACTGACAGTTGCATGAAGGTTTTGTTTTTCTGAAAGGCCAAGAAAACAATTTTGGCGACAAGAGCTACTGTTATCCCTATCACTTCTCTTCCTCCTTATCTTCCTCTTGCTTTTTTTTTTTTTTTTTTTCTTTTTCTCCTCCAGATAGAAACCCTCATAAAATGGGATATCCTTAAAATATAGCCTGGTCTGTTATTGATATAATTTATTTTCTTTGTTTATATTCTTTGAGTCTGTATAAAGAATATAGTCTTTGCCTAAAAATTTCACTCAAGTATACATTTGTTCCAGTCCAGCCTATTTTTCTTTTAAGTGTTTCCCAACTGCCTTTTTCTTAAGCTACTTTCTTTTTCTGTTGGCTGCTTGTAGCCATGACAACAACCTGTGCTTAGCCATTTTGGGTCTTTCTCCATCCAGGAGCTTTGGAAAGCCTGGCAAAATGCCAGGGATGTGTGTTGATTCAGATCTTTGAGAGGGTCCATTTAGTTGTCCGGTCTTTGATCCAAATTGAGAGTTCTTTGGTCTGTTTGCTTCACTTCAGGTAAACTATCTTTCATTTACTTGTTTCAAATTCTTGACTTGGCTGTTAGGTGTCACTTGAAGTAACTGTTAGAATCAAAAGATTCACTTCAAATATGTCTTTATTTTATGTTCTTTCTCATTTCCTGGAAGTTGATTATGTTGGCATATAGAAGATGCAGTTTACTCTAGAATTTCTGGCATGCCTTTGAAGTTTTGAAATTGTGTTACAAAGGATGCTAATGTGATTGCTTTTTTATGGGTAATGGAAGGCAAATGGCAGTTGGTGGAGAAGAGAAAAAGGAGTGTGGGAGGGGAGTACCAATTTGGAACAGGTGTTGATCATTTTTGCCTAGATTAAGTAGTACAACTATAAACAAACTGTCTTCTAAAATAAAGCCTCAAAGTTAAAAAGGCTAAAAGAAAGGCTTTCCATGAGAGCTCGCCCAATCCCCTTCCTAAAACAGAAATGTTCACTGTAAAACAGAAGTTGCAAATTCGTTAAGAGTGGTTGGTTGGAAATAAGAGCCGAAAGAGAAAAGTGCATTGCAGTGATTGGCTTGATTTGGTGAATAAATTGCTATTTTCAGATTCAATTTGTATCAATAGGCAAACTCTGTATACCTGCAGACCCTGTCACAGTATCAGGGCACTGAAGCAGCTTATCTTAAATAATCCGTTTCCCTTTCAACAATAATTGCACCCCCATTCCTGAAGCCTCAACCTAGGAGGGGAGCCTTTGATGTCTGATTGGCAAGCAATACTCTTTTCTATCACTAATGGAAAGAACACCACGGTTTGTAAATTTAAAAAATATCTCCGAAAAGTCGGCCTCCTTGTTTTTTTTTGTTTTTTTTTTTTGCGGTACGTGGGCCTCTCACTGTTGTGGCCTCTCCTGTTGCGGAGCACAGGCTCCGGGCGCGCAGGCTCAGCGGCCATGGCTCACCGGCCCAGCCGCTCCACTCACGTGGGATCTTCCCGGACCGGGGCAGGAACCCGTGTCCCTTGCATTGGCAGGCGGACTCTCAACCACTGCACCACCAGGGAAGCCCCGGCCTCCTTGTTTTCAAAAGAGCTGAGGGTGTTGAATTGTTGGAAAGATTCATCTTTATTAAATGTGACTGAACACTGGAAGAGTAAGATACTGTTTCCTGCAAGAAAGTAAAGAAAACACATTTTGGTTATTTACAATGTTCAGTGTAGCAGGTAGAGTTAAACAGGTGTTCACAGAAATCATACATATTTCCTGGCTGAGGAGAGAGGTAGCAAAGTTATTTTACATGCTTTTCACCATGGAGGGGGAGGGTTTGGGGTGGAATACCCTAGTCTTCCTAGGCTCTGACTCAGGTCCCTAATTAGAGACCTCCTTGTCCATCCTAGCACTTGGAGGCTGGAGCATTTTCATGAAATGAAGAAATCTTCCATTTTGAGGCCATAATAGATACAAATTAATTAATTCATAAATACTTTTTCTAACTTTCCAATTGGTGAATATTGACAAAAATCAAGGGATATATTTCATACAAGTATACTGAAAGAAAGAGAACAAAAATTTACCTTTGAAAATGACATCATAATTAGTGTAAAAAGTGCCACCTCCACATCCTTTAGTACATTCATCGTAGCATGTAAAATTTTTAAACCCAGAGATATAAAAGGAGAAAATATGTGATTTATTTCAATGACACTTCTAGTATCAAAAACTTTTATGGGTACTTGAATAAAATAAAGCTATACTACTTGTCACTAAGTATGCACTCAAGTATTTAATGATTCCTTTTTTCCTGTGACGTTCATTTATTAAATATTTATTGAGTGTCTGGTACTCAGGCACTGTGCTAGGTGAGAGAAATAAAACTCTGAGTGGTTCCTGCAGAAATCCACTTAATCTTCTAAAGAGGGCTTATAGGTAGAGCAAAGTATTCTTCCTTGTATGCTAGTAGTTGTGCAGTACAGCAATATAACTTAAGCAGTTGTCACTTTGCATCTTGAGTTTGAAGCTTGACTAGGTCTGCATTGGGTAACATAAGAATGAATTGCACATTGAATGACAAGAAATGGAAAGGGAGGCTGAAACTTAGATAAAGGAATAGGTTTCTTTTATTTCATGTAGGCAAAGGGGAAAAAAAAGATAATAGAAATGCCAAATTATAATGCGCAGATATTTATATAATGAAGACATTCACACTTAATTGTATACTTTGTTTGAATTGTCTAGTTTTACTTCAGTTTTCTTCTACTTTTTTTCACTGTTTTTGTTTTTGTTTTTGTTTTTGCGGTACGCGGGCCTCTCACTGTTGTGGCCTCTCCCGTCGAGGAGCACAGGCACCGGACGCGCAGGCTCAGCGGCCATGGCTCACGGGCCCAGCCGCTCCGTGGCGTGTGGGATCTTCCAACCCGTGTCCGCTGCATCGGCAGGCAGACTCTCAACCACTGTGCCACCAGGGAAGCCCCTTTCACTGGTGTTTTAACTGAAGATAGAAATCTCACATATTCAGATTTTGTGGGCTCAAAGCATTTCATACACCAAATAAAAATTTTCCAAACTCCCATATGATTCAGGTTAGCAGATGACAGATACACAATCCATTTAAAACCAAACACATTGTTACTGGTGTTATCATGATGATTCTATTCCCATTACTCTGCATATGATATATTATAACAGGCTGGATTGATTTATTTGACCTCTTGTCAGATATTTGTTTATTGACTGAAATCTACATGGCATTTTTCCCTCTGGGGATTTGGCTAGTATATAAAAGCAACATGCCAACTACATATTTTACT
Organism: Delphinapterus leucas; assembly: GCF_059928025.1. NCBI lineage: Eukaryota > Metazoa > Chordata > Mammalia > Artiodactyla > Monodontidae > Delphinapterus > Delphinapterus leucas. Next base: position 40,801,623 of record NC_143146.1, on the reverse strand, counting down.
GTTTTTATTTTTCCAGCTGCTTTCTTGATGGACACTCTGTTCCCGATTTTTGTCTTTGCTTTGCAATCAGTTTGGGAAGAAAGGAATATCTGCATTTCAGCTCCCAGTGTGGGGATACTTTTTCAGGGGTTCAAGCCTCCTGATCCATATTTTGCCTCCTTAGTAATCCAGACAGATATAGGTATTTCTTGGGTTGCTATGGATTCAACAAAGCTTTACTTGAGCAGTGAATCCAAAAATATTTTTGTCTGTCAATGTACTTCACTCCTATTTAACTGCAGCTTGTGTGGCTGGTGGGGAGAAGGCAGGTGGCTGGATGCATTGACATTAGTCACACATGACATAACATAGTCAAACTGGGATAAGTGAGTATCACACAACCAAATAAAAACTTTGTTGTTGTTTTCTGTATTTTTTTTTACAGATGGATTCTGCCTATGAGCAGTACTTGATTTTTAGAAGAAAGAAACATATGCTACACACACAGACTAAAAACATAACTTTGTACATGTGCATTCTGAATTATAAAATATAATAGTCTTATTTGCAGAAAACTGATAAAAAACATTTTCACTCAAACTTAGAAAATGGATTCATAGCTAAAGAATTCTTAGTTTGCAGATGATTGAGTGTGCCCAATAAAGAAAATTATTAGACAAAAGCCACCTGATCCAGCTACCATACCCATCGAGGCACTCTTCTTTCCCAATTAACTGTCATGTGGGCAGAACAGTTTGACCTTTGTCCCTGGAGCGCACCTGGTACTCCCCTTTGCTGCCTCTGAAGTTCTGCTCTGTTCCCTCCAGGATTCTGCCGAAGCTTCCTCTCTGCCCTCCAGATATCTGTGTCTTCTCTAACACGTCCACTGTCTACCATAGCTTGAGTTATTCTTCTTCTCCTGAAGCATTCACTGAATACATCCCCTGGCCATTGCGATGTTCCGGCCCTAGGAAGACACCAATGAAAGAATACATGAGCCTTCCCTCATGACCTTACAATCTTGTGGGAGAGCCACAAAAAGCAAACATTACAATAGAAATATATAGATAGCAAAAAGAAAGGACCTACTGCCTGAAAGAAGGTGTTGGGAAAGGCCTCACAGGCAATTATTTGAACTGACATTTTGAAAAAGAGAAGATTCTCATGTGAACTTTGGGAGGGAGTGCATTTCAAGAAGAGGAGAAAACATATGTCATGAATAATGGGGCTGTTCAAGGAGCAGTACTCAGCTTAGGACTACGTAAGGGAAAAGTGAGAAACAGGCAAGACAGGTGAGGATGGTTGTCATGAGACTAGATATTTGTGAAGTCATGAGATCAGGAATGTTCTTATTTGCCAAATAAGTGAAGTTCAAACTTTATAACCATTTCAATTTAGGGGGAAGGGGTGACATGCTCATATTTAAATTTCAGAAAGAAAATTTAGTTATCAGGATGCATTACTGAGTTTAGAAGCAGAGAGACTAGAACAGGGAGCATTACAATGCCGAAGTAAGGGATGAGAGATTGCTGAGGTGTTTGGAAGACCGTGTATGGAGCTTGAAAACATATGGAGAATGAAAAGAAGGAGGGGTCTAGGAGAGAGATGGCAAATAATACTGTGAATACTATCTCTTCCCTCCTTGTACTCATAGGCACAGTGCTAACCAATCAGAGTAATCACTGTAACTAAACCTGGTTTTGGCTCAAGAAAATAACACTTCTGAAAGCCACCCCCAATTAATCAAGGAGGCCAAGTGAGGGGACATATATTTGCTACTACTGAGATAAGGCGACTCCTAGTTTATCGATTCACTGGGGAATCTCATGTGAGAATATGTTGTTTATTAAGTAACTCATTATTTGGCCATCCCGTTTATTGTCATGCCACATATTTTGTTTATTTATGTTCCTCTTGAAATGCAATATGAATCTCTCATTTTTAATTAATTTTACCCATTTATAACTCTTTTTCTAACTAAATTGCAGGTTCATTTGAAACCCCAAAGATGTTATTTACCAACATAACTTTTGTTTTTCAAACATAGTTTGCACATAATTAGCAATTAGTCCACGTTTGCTGAATGGATTTGTTAGCCATTTTGACTATCACAAGACAATGTGTACAGAATGGTGACACACAAAATATATTGCATGCTAGTGATAGGTGAATTGCTTCAAATCAAACAAAATTTGGTAAAATCAAAAAAAAAAAACAGTAACAGTAAAAAGTGGGATTACTGCTAATCAAATGAAGGTATGTAAATATGTCTAGGTTAAAATGTTCTTAAATCCAGCTGAGTTGTGTATCTGTGGGTCTTTGAAGTTGTAATTTTCTCTCACCTACACCATTACTTCTAAACTAATATGTACTTTCTGGAGTATCAGTCTGAGATTACTGGATTTGTAATTTTCTCTGTGCACAGCAAAAACTTTTAACATTTCTGTCCCTACTTCACTACTGATAAGCTCACATGCACTATAGTTTTAATTACTCATAGACTGTTCAAAGCAAGAATTTTCTTAAATTCCTGAAGATTTTGTAATTCTTGTTCTGTGAGAAGTTGTTGAAGACAGGCATTATTTTACATTTGGGATAAATTTAAGTTCTAAAAATACTAATACAGTAAAAATGTTTTAACTATGATTTATCCTTCATAATCCCCCTTCAGAATTGAAACAAAAAATGTAAAAATAGAACCGTCTCCTCAGTAAACCTGGGATCATGGGCACATGCACAGTAACAGGTGGGTACCTCTCCTTTTCCCCTCATGATGCCCATCTGCTGGTACCCATCTGCCTTATCTTTGTAAACAGGGATATTTTAAACTGTAAGGGAATATCAATGTCTGTAAATTTCTTAGAGAGCAAGATTTATTTAGATTCCCAAAAGTGACAGTATAATTCACTTAAAGTGAAACTTCATTTATAGTAAAGCCGAATGAACATTCAGATATCTAAAATGTATTGTGTTGTTTAAATTGCATTTTTGGTTTATACAGAGCCACTTTTCTTGGAGCAGGTTTTGCTTATGAAATCAAATTGTATTCTACTCTATTTCTGTCTAACAGATCACGGTTCTGCCCTAAATGAAATCATTCTATTTTTCTAAACAGAGGAAGACAGGACATGGCCAGCTTTGTCTGGCTTGCTCCTGATTCACATTTGCCCACTATGAGCAGCTTCTTCTTTGTATACTATGGCTATTTCAATAGCATTCACATTGTTAAATTCAGAACTATTGGTGGTTGCACTGATTGTATTGCCCTTCTGAGAGTGCTAGAAATGTTCTCAGAGGACAAAAAAATGTCTTGCAGAAAATATCATTGAGCACTTAATGGGTGCCCTTGGGTCCTATGTAGTAGGTGCTATTACTGAAAAAGACTGCTGTGCAAAGAGTACGTTCTTGGAGGCTTATACAGTGAATTATCATGTGGAACCTACACATAAATATAATAATATGAAAGAGAAAATGCTTTTATATCAAATCAATATTGTTATATGAGATTACTGCTAAAATATTAGCCATGAAACAAGTCAAATGTGCTTGTATTCTGGTTTGGATGCGTAGTAGATTCGGTGATGTAATGGGTCAATGAATTATTGGAGAGAATATGGGGAAAGTACAAATAAAATTTACTAAGTTGAGACCAAAACTCATTTTCAAGAAGTTCATTTGCTGAGCTCTATAGAAGACTTGTAAGATTGTAAAGCTTGAGGTAAATTGGCAAGATGATTGGGGAAATGACACAATAACTTCCTCTCATCGAGGTTTTGAGCCAGTCTACTTATTTGTGAATCCAATTTATCAAATTCATCTCAAATTATATAGCTTGCTTTTCCTGAGTAGTTTAAATTGTCTTACAGACATTATCTCATTTGTCCTCATAATGAGATGGGAAGCTACTGTTGAATGAATGCTTTATGGAGTGTATATGTTAATGAATGGAAATTCAAAGTAAGTGTGTTTAATCCTTGCTGTGTCACCCACTGGCTTTGTGACAATGATAAGTAACTTAACCTCTATGAGTCTTATTTTCTTTATCTCTACCATGGAGAAATATTCAGACTTTTCACTTAATAGCATGGGGCGTATTGTAAGAAGTCATGCCGATGTTCAAGAACATTCTTAGAATTCTTCTGAAGAAAAGACATCCACTAAATTTTAATAAACTTAAAACTACACTAAAGCATGTTTTGCTATTGAATTAACATCATCTAAAGGCAGCATATTCTTATAGATATTAGAATGATTTTAATTACTGAAATTATTTTTTAAAACATTTCTTGAGTCAGAAATACTTACCTGGAGCTGTGCTGGTGTGAGAATCACAGAGATGAATGATATGGCTGCCGCTTTCAGGAAGTTCTAACTAGAACAGACATGGTAAGAACATAATGAAACAGGAGTGGAGAGCTGTAAGTACTGGTGTGACCAATGTGCCATGGGAGCAGAGACGAAATAGAGATTCATTCTGCTTGGGTGGAATAAAAGGAACAATTATGCAGGAATAGAGAGTAGAAGAAGAGTTTTGGACGAAAATGTAAAAGATCTGAATAGCAGATGTAGACTGAACCCTTTTAACAGAACCATCAAAATTTTTAAGTTTCTTGAGTCTGATCAATGTATTTAATCTGTTCTATGCATCTGTAATTGTGATGGTGGTGAGAAAAGTAGATTAGGAATGAGTTGTGGAAAGACATAGAAACAGAGAAGGATAATTCAAATAGGATTTGATGATTTCTAAGTTGAGTAATGGGGTGGCTGGTGATACCATTAACCAAATATCAGAAGTAAAGAGGGGAAGCAATAGAAAGAAAGGAATAACAGAGTATGATTTTTCTAAATTGTTTAATATTCTTCTGTATCTATATTTCAATCTTAAAATTCAGGTTATATTTTTAATATCAACCCAAATATCTGCAGTTTTGACAGATGACTATGTTTAGATAACAGTAGAGCCATGGAGACCAATGTGCCTGTCCAAGGAGAATAGGGGGAGAGAGAATACAAAAGAGTGAAGACCAAATCCAAATGACATTTAAGGGGTTATTCACAAAGGAGGTGCCCATGTAGAAAGCAGAAAAAAGTTGTAAATGAAAAGCCAGAAGTGAATAATGCCATGGAAACTCTAGAAGAAAATCTCAACAAATAAAGAGTGTCCCATTGTTAAATACTTCAGTGATATCAAAGGAACTTGATGGAGACCAAAACTCATTTTGTAAGAGCACTAATTGATTTTAGGAATTGACAATTACAAATTCACTGTAAGGTAGGAGGCAATGGTTATCTTATAGTAAAAAGAACATAAAGCTAGCCAGTTAATTCGAGAAGTATAGTAACTAAGGGAAGGAGAGATGGGACTGTTATTTGAAGAGAAACTAGGCTCAAAAGAGATCTTTGACAACAAAGGATGGTTTAAAACATCTACAAGTAAATTAACTGTGGATGGAGGCAATGAATTTCAGGAGGGAGAATACAGCATTCTTAGAGGAAAGCTGCAAGAAGCAAGAGAGAGGTAAGATCAAAAACACAGTTCAAAACTAATTGAGCCACTTCTTCACAAGAGACCTTTAAAGGAGTTGGCTGCTTTAAAGGAGTTGGTACAGAAATAGGTCACCTGCTGGAGGGTTGGTTATGTGTGTGGGAGAGGCGGGGATAGATATTTTGGGTAGGGTGCTTATAACTCAGAACTTTGTTAAAGGAAATGGGAAAGGAAGCTGAGTAGATGTAATTATGGTACCTGGTAGCACTGAGATAAAAGCAGTGATTTTTTCAAAGGAAATCCAGACTCCAGGTAAAGCAGAGCAACAGAGAGAATGTTCTGAGGGAAAAGTTTGAGGATATCCCTTGTATTTTAGCAAGCAAATTAAAGTTCTAGAGGACACAATCAACCTAGAAAGGATATTTTGCAAGGAAAGAGAGATTAAAGGTGTAGCACGGTACTGTGCATGAGCTGCCCATGGCTGTTTCTACCCCTACAAACTGCCAGTTCTTTGTTTTCACAGAGGACATCAATGTGAGACAGTGTTATTAGTCAGGCCCAGAACAGCTGGGTGGGAATAATATTCTAGAAAGATGTGTATGTTGGAAGTTATAGAAAGTGATGCTTCTTTTGGTGGAAAAGAGTAACTTGCCTAGGTTCAAAGAAGGCAAAAGAAGTTGTGCAGTTCTGACTGGTTTTAAATTTGAACAGGAAAATCTCTTTTGTGATCTGGGTTTTAAGGCTTCAAGTATGAAAGATACAGAACTGTTTCTGAGGAGCAAGTCAGCAGAGTTGGTATGGGCTGATGGCTGGAGTGTTGGTTACACACTGAGAATGAGAACAAGAGCATGGGATCCAGGGGATGCTCACCTCACAATGGCAACCCTTTCCCTCCTAGTGTCTGTCTTTCACCCTCATGGCCTTTTCTCTCTTGGCCACCTTAGCTTTTCTCATAGTTAAAATCAATAGTCTTATGTTAAACCTATTTTTCTCCAATTCAAAATTGCTTTCATGTTAAACCTTTTTTTTTTTTTTTTTTTTGCCGTACGCGGGCCTCTCACTGCCGTGGCCTCTCCCGCTGCGGCTCACGGGCCCAGCCGCTCCGCGGCATGTGGGATCTTCCCAGACCGGGGCACGAGCCAGTGTCCTCTGCATCGGCAGGCGGACTCTCAACCACTGCGCCACAGGGAAGCCCCATGCTGAACATTTTATTTCTCCTATTTAACCTCTGATTTTTTTCTTTATTCATCAGCTATGGGCAGAAATCATCCAAGGACAACCCATCAGGGATGAGTGAGTCTAACAACTGAGGGATTATAAGTGAGCAGGCTCAGTCTATGCACAAATCATAGGCTTTGTGGTCAACACGTGGGTTTCAAGGATATATTTTCAAATTAAGTTTTCTTATGTTTATAATATATAAAAATCAAAACCTTGATCTACTTCCAGAGATCATTGATACTATTATATCAATGAAAAGAATCAGAGATGTGGAGAAAGAATTAGCCATAGTGTTTATCACAGATAGATAAATGGTTAAATATATATGTATGGCACATCCATAGAATGAAATTGTGATTTTTTTTTACTTAACATTTAATGCTATTGGAAACAAATGTTTATGTTGTAGTTTGCTAAACAAAAATAGGGTACAAAAGAATTATCCATATTTTAGCAGAAAGAAATGTGTGTGCATCTGTGTGTGTGTGTCTGTGTGTGCGTGTGTGTGTATTACAAGCATATGCTTAGGAAAAATCCTAGAAAAACTACAATATAATTTTCATATTGCTTATTTCTGAGCGGTCATTTCATGGGTGATTTATGCTTTTCCGATACATTCATCTAGATATGTTAAATTTTTTATAGTGACCGTGTATCACTTTTCTTATTAATGAAAAAGAATACTTATGTAATCACAGCTATAATTTTATGTTACAATTTTATGGCATACACATACACACACACACACTTCGACACATTGTCTGGTTTTCAAATGAATACAGTGACTTCACCTAGTAATTGGCCCTAATTATCTCCTGCAGGTCTGGGAAGTGTGTGCTTTTTGCCATTATGTCTAATGCCAGCCAATTTACACATAGGTCCTCTACAATTGATCTTCTGGGCCTTTCATGATATAATACTTAGAAATTTCTCAACAGTGTGACTCTTTAATCTTTCTATACACAAAAAAGTGAAATATTTGTCAATTATTGAGTGCTTCAGTGTTAACCATTTGATTTAGTTGGTTGGAGGAGGGGAGTGTAGGAGCATCACAATGATGGGGGTAGGAGCTGGATGAATCAGAGGCTGTCTTTGCTGTTCATAAGGTGGAAAGCAATGTGATTCACTAACCATTCAATTTATTTGTAGTCTTCCTGTTCATTAGTCCATGAATAGTATAAACTGGGTGAAACAATGATTCCGAATTTTCTTACCAGTGTTCATTCAGCAGGAGAAATCTTGAGGTCTCACTGTTTGTTTTGCTTTTTTCTTTCCTTCTCCCATCAATGATAAATTAGAAAAAATAATTAAATACTGTTGGTAATAACTTGCTTGTTGTACCTTGAAAAATAATGTAGTTCATTATAGAAAACCCAATGGCCAGGCTTATTCTCATTATTTTTCTTTCTCTCAGAAGCACACATGCACATGCATGTAAACATGCTACCAGATATTTAAACATTGTTTTGCTGATGTGATCATAGCCTAAATCTCACTAACTTTCATAGACATCAATCATACAAGTATTATTAAAAATACTATTAGAGAGATTAGAGTTATTGGGCTCTAACAGAGCCAGGTGCTACGTACATTCTGTGCATGAATTACACTTTGTTGATGGCTTTCAATATTCACTTGCTAATATTTATACTGGGTAATAATGTATTTTATAACTTTAAAAAAGGGTTAAATTTAATTTTTCATAGCTTAATATTCTGTTCAACAATTACCAATGGAATCACTTTTCAAAGATTCTGTTAATTCTTTCAAGATTTAATGCTTTTAAAAAACTATATAAGCAATAGGGTGATTTCAAAATTGCAAAAAGAAAGAAAGGAAGGATGGAAGAGAGAGAAGGAAGGAAGGAAGGAAGGGAGGGACTTACTGTTCAGCATAGAATGCTCTACTCAAAGCCAGGTCCTGATTTTATCCTTAGTTTCATGGTTTAGTTGATAATTGAACTGAAATATGTTCTCTTCATAAAACTTTAAAGAAGAGTGGCCATGCTGTTTTTCCTGAGTAAAAGAAAGATAAACTCAAAGCTAGGCACTTTATTATTTTAGAGTAGGGGGTTGGTGATATTAGTAACCACCAAACCATATTTTCAAGGAACAGGTAATCTAAATCTATCAAGAGCAAAACCATTTTGCAGGATAATTTTGTGAAGAGCAGCCAACAACATTCAGCTCTCCAGCCATCAAGCATGGCTCTAAGTAACTTTTTTAATCTGTTGGAGCTTCTACTTTTCTATGTAACTTTCATCTGATCAGTCTTTTAGAGGCTTACCTGATTGAAAATGAAATGTCTCAGATCTTATGCCAATGGTCTAGTGATGTTTTATATGCGGACAGTCTCTTGTGTATCTGTGATGTGTTGGTGCTGCACAAGGCATTTAATTATTAACACACCAAAATATTCATTAGTAGTACAGTCACTTCTAAGGTATTAATTTAACAGATATCTAGTGAAAGCATTTTAGCAAAACTTCCATCTCCCAAAATAAGAATAAAATGCTTTTGTTTTAGAAAACTAGTAATTATTTTAGTAACCCTATTATGTAAGGTGAAAAAAAAAACACTTAATAAATGATAAAATTCTGGATTAAATTTTTAATAATATTCCTGTCTAGTAGACTTTAGACTGCAAATGTAGGATATGGATGCATATTTTTCTGTTTCCTCGTGGTTACATTGAATACAGCATGTGTCTAATAAGTACTGTGAAAGACTATTGTGTAAGTAAACATTTGACATTATTTTACCATAGATTAAAATGAGCAGTAAAAAATGATATAAGAAAACAATGTGGCAATATATTAAGCTGAGTCAGAAGTTGTTTTTGCCTACATGTTGTGCATATGTCTCAACTTCCTTTTTCTTTGGTTTTATACTGATGTAAGAAATTGTATGTCACCTCTCTCTAGGTCACATGAATATTATGGTGAATATTACAATGTCTGTGAATTTTTTTTGAATCCACAGAAGGGTAACTGGCAAGGAGTAAGAACTAAGTATTTAATCTTTCTGGTTCAGAAAAATGTAACTCAAATAGCCCCACAGGTGACTTTACCCATTAGTTTCTACCTCCTGCCAAAGGCAACTGATCTGAGTTTGAATTACTTTTCTTTAAATTGGTATAAAGTCCAGTAGGAATGTTAATGTTCACTGGGGTTTATCTGTCATGGTGGATAGGAAATCTCTGAGTGAGACAAGTGTTGTCACAAATTGGCCAATGCATATACTTGTAAGGGGAAGAATATTGCAAATAGGCCAGCACAATCTGTTATTATGGAGTTCTAAGTCTAATAGGACACTCATCAAAATAATAGCAATCATCACAATCAGTTAACTAGTATTTCATCAGTCTGGAAGCCATAAAAAATGACATTTCTGATATGCTTCAATGTCATTCTCCTGTCTTCCAGTGTACCTGTCCTGTTCGGAGTTGGTATAGTGTCCTTTTCCATGGTGCGGTTGTGCTATGACCCAGTGTGAGGTTAGCATCCTGCCTTGCAGGCTTTGTAGGCAACAGAGAGAAGAATAATGGTTGAAAGGGCCACCCCACACCCACTGCACCTCAACGTAATGGATTACAGCTTCTGGTTTAGCTGATTAAGAGTTAAGGTTTTGGGATCCCTTAGTTTGGAGTTTGAATCCTTACTCTGTATTAGCTGAGGGACTTTGAAGAAGTTACTTAACCTTTCTATGCCTCAGTTTTATCTTAAAACAACAACAATCATAGCACCAATAGTAGTAGCTTAGTTTAGGGAAGATTTGACGTTAGAATAAAATAATATGTATAAAGCCCTTAGCACAGTGCTTGCCAGTAAGTCTTCAATAAATATCAGCTGCTATTGTCATAGTTATTTTAATTAACTTGATTAACTTATTCTTCACATTTCCCTAACACCAATTAGCTAATTGCTAGATATATAATTTGGCAAAGTAACATCCAAAAGGATTTTACATTCATTCTCTTCAGAGAGAAACACATATAAAGAACAAGTAGCAACACAAAGCAGGAGACAACTGATAAAACAAGAACTACGTTAGTCTAGTAAATAAAGAAGTGGTCTTGGTAGTCAAGGATGGGTGGAATTTGCTGTGGGAGAGAAACAAGTGCAGAGCAAAGGCTGGAAAACTTACAGACTGTGGGGAACAGATCAGACAGGGTACAGAAATGAAAAGAAATTTAACATGCTCATAAGTCAGTGAAAAGTCCCAGATGCCTAGCAGTAGGAGAAGACCTTGACTTTGTGTGACTTGAAACTTATACATTTTAGGGCTCTCTTTAAGAAAAAAAGGAATACAAGTTAATTACTTTGTCTTCAAGGAGACCTGTGCAAATGAGGGGCCTTGAAACTGATGTTTAACTTCACTGTAAATCCGCATCTATCTGACAAGAGAAGTATTCACCAAGTGTGATAAAATGAGTAGGGTGGCCTTGGTTATGGACAGCTCTGAAATCCTAGAAGAGGAGTTTAGAGCTATGTGTTAGAACAATGTTTCTCAAAGTGTACTTCCAAGGAACAGCACCATCGGCCTCAGATAGGAACTTGTTAGAAAGGCAAATTCTAGGCCCAACATCAAACCTCCTGGTTCAGAAACTTTGAACCAGCAACCTGTGTTTTAACGAGCCCTCCTGGTGATTAAGATGCCTGCTAAAGTTTGAGAATTCACCTTGCTAGAAGATAGTCTCTGACTAGCCTATAATTAAGATGAATTAAGTAATGGCAAGCTCCGAAAGAAAGGGGTTCAGGCACATTATACGTATTCGGCATTGGCTAGATGAGAGGCAGGTAGGCGAGTGATATCCTGTTACATTGTTAGCATATAAGGAGATACATTGTTAGCATATAAGGAGATATATAGGTAAAAGGGAATTGACTAGGTTTGATTGCTGCATTCGAGTATGAAGGAGTTTTATTTCAGGATAAGTCCAGGTGTCCAGGTTGCTTTGGACAGCAACAATGAAGTCAGGAGGGGTCGTTTGCTGGAAGGAGAATATGAGGTTGGTGTATGGGAGAAGGTATAGAAAATTCTGCTTTAAACGTAGTTAGAGACCCAGACCAAGACATGTTCAGTGCATGTTATAAATTCTTTTCAATTCTGTCATAGAGGTGTCCCCTGGAGTTTCAATTTAATGGTAGGACTCACTCAAGGCTGACATCCCCAAATCTGGTGTCCCAGGGAGGGGCAAGAGGAGGTCTTCAAGAAGTGGGCTGCAGCAGGTGAACTAAAGATGCAAGACTAGAGGGAGGCAGGGGATGGACCTCATCAGTTTCCTAGGGTCCTCTCTACTCAAAGCAGACAGGAGTTTACACCAGGATGGGGGCCCTGAATAGACTGGGGAGGAGGAGGCAAATCTAAAGATGAGAGAACTGTAGAACCACTCAGAGGCATTGGAAATGAAGTTTGAGATTTTACAAGAGCATGGATTTTTGTTGTTGTTCCCTTTCATTATTTATAAGTCAAATAAAGGAGAAAAATAGTTACACTACCTGGAGTGGTATAGCATTTTCTATGTTTCCACAACTTTTATTGTTTTATATATATATATATATATATATATATATATATGTATACTTTTATTCTTTTAGCAATTGCATTGTATAAGTAGGGCCAGTATTATTATCCTTGTTTTTGAGGTGAGAAGAGGGAGGCCCAGAAAAAGAAAAATGACCTCCATCAGCTTTAAAAAAAAATTCTGGTTTGAGCATGCTGACCCTGGGATACCAATGAGATATTTAAGTAAAAATATGATAGCCAATGTGGTAAAAGGGACTGGAGTTTGTTGCAAGGACTGGAAGTACAACGTTAGCATATTTCCTGGATGGCAATATAATACAAAACAATATGTAAGTACACACCCTCCTCACCCCACAAAACAATAAACTAACAATTTTACAGATTGTGCACTAGCTGATTTCTTTTTTCTCAAATTGTTTACATAGAAAATAAATGTGATACAGTTCTTTTCCCAGTGGGTAGCTAGTACTTAAAAGAAATTCCACTATAGTGGAATAGTGGTTTTTACTTTCCAGTAACTTTGAATAGGCTCTAGCAATTCTAAATACTATGGAGAATGTAAACAGAAACAAAGGATTTTTTGAGCACTTTTCATCATTTTGTTCCATATTATTATGGTACTGTTTCATTCTCTTATTCCAAAATCAACATATTATATCTAGTGCTGATTGGGAATTATTCTAACTTTAATAAAATGTGCCTATTTTATTTGTATTTTTGCAATATATACATAATAAATATAGTTGTGTTTTATGATGGATGCCAATATGAATGGTGAAATAAGCTTTGATTAGAAGCCTTGTCTTTGTGTACTATCACATAAGACCAGAAGCATTTTTCACTTACCAGTTGTTTTCAAAGCAGTGATATACTTGCATTCTATGTCTTTTATGGCGTAAAATTGATATATTCATAATGGCCCAACCACTTTCAAATTGGCTGCTATACACTTTAGGAAAGACACCTGAATACAAACGTTAGCCTTAGGCACAAGCCATGCACTCAGAGGTGCATAGGTCCTGGGCTTTGGTCACACAAATTGCATTAGACAAAATGAGGAACATGGAAACAGAAGTGAACATTACCTGCACGCACAAATGAGGATTCTTATTCAAATTCCACTGCATGGCCTGAACATAGTATAAAGTTAGTAACTTTATGCTGAGTGAGTGAAGAGAAGTTATTTATTCCTCTTTCTCTCTATTCTGTGCTCACAACTCCTTAGGAAATTCAGAGAGGATTGTGAGTGTTTTCAATTATGCCACAAGTGCTAACAACTGAAAATAATTTCTAAGCCAAATCAATATAGTCTTTATATACATAAAATTTTAAAAAATCATTTATTAACACATATTCTAAGTTGATAAATTAAACATAATTAATGTTTTAAAAAATAAATATTTCTAAACCACTCATGATCTCACTATTTTACCCTAATGTTTGAACTCTTGCTTTTTCTTTACATCTTTGTGCTCAGACATAAATGTATTTGCAGATTTATTATCTTGACAGGTAGAACTTGTTCATTATTTTTAACTTAAAATTATATCTTAAATATTTCCGAAGGTTTTCACGCTTTTAATAATATTACAATAATGGCTGTACAATACTCAATGTAATAACACTGAATTGATACTTTGAAATATATCTAGCCATTCCAGCTCTTGTCATAGATATTGCTGCTATGAAAAGTTTTAGAGAATAGCTCTTTCTATGGTTATAATCTTAGGAAATGTTTCCAGAAAAAAATGTTGATGCTGTCTGGAATATTTCCATGTAATATATTCACACATTGGAAGTATTGTTGAAGCTTGAATATATATATAAACACATTGGGTCTTAACATTGGAGGCCAAATTAGGCTTAGATGGATTTCTTCCTTTGAAAAGTATTTTCCTTTTAAAATTATATCACTTCCCTTTGAAACTGAATTATTTATTATATATTTGAAACAATATATGAAATTATGCTTTCCTTTAGAGTTATGTTGTTATTTATACCTTATTAAAATATATAATGTACAGTTCAGTTACTATGTCTAATAATAAAATATTAAATATAGTAATATTTACCTCATAATAGGAATTAAATAAGTGAAAACTGCATCCAAATTAATGGTCCCAAAGAGATGTTTTCAGAAAAAAATGACCTTAATCCAATTTATAAAGCTAAAAAAAACCCCTGTTTTTAAATATATCCCTTCACTGATCTTCCCTCATCTTCTAGGTTATTGCGTTCCAAATGATGGCCCAAGGATCAGTGTGGAAGAGACTATATAAAATCACCAGGGATGTGGCTAAAAATAGTTATTTCCAGATATTATCAACCAAATCTTTAGGGGTTGAGGCTTGGTATTTTTAATAAGTTCCCCAGGTAATTCTGTTAATTTCAGACAGAATTCAGAGCCAACGGCCTAGATTACCAGAGACGCCCACTCCATTTCTATCCTGGTTTTATGTTTCTTACATCCTGCCACAGTCCATCCTCCACGCTTCAAATAGATTGCATTCTCTTTGGTCTTGGACTTAAGGTATTATTTTATTTCTCCCTATAAAATTCAGTTTTAGTCTCGTTATGTAATGATGCCTGCTACAGTATTTCTTTTTAGATTTATCATCTGACCCTTATATAAAACCATTCTGGATATAGGGCAGGAGTAAATAGCTATGAAGGAAGCAGAAATATATTACTATGTAAAAGACCTTGAAATACCTTCTTCATCCCTTGCTTTCACTGATAGAATGCAATCATCACCTACTACCTAGCTAAATTCATTCCCAGTGTTTGAGAATTAGAAATGTGCATATTGTCTCTGGAAGACATTTTAAAATGTACATATTGACAGTATCATAGTTTAATTGAAAATGATTGCCTGAAAAGGAGTTTGTAAGCAAGGAAACAAGATGATTCATTGGATCTGTGATGCCAACCACAAGAAGCACACAAGGAATGTTTGAGGGAAATGAGGGTTACTTTACATTTTAAAGTGGGAGTGGGGGAGGGAGAAGGTAGTCTGAAGACAAAGTGATAAATGGTACAGAGTTGTGCAGAAAAGCTCATCTAGTCCTGTTTTGGCCTAGGTTTACTACCAGCCAAGCACACTTACCCAAACCCTCAAAATGGAAAACCATCCATTTGAAGCAAACTCAAATAATAAAGTCCCTTCATTTTCACCAAATCAATTTCCCCTCCTGAGGGCTCTTCTTACCACTTTTCCATAGAGATCTTAGTTCTGAGGAAGTGACTCAGCAGGCAAATGGATGTTCCCATAAGCTGAGATGTCTGTGACTCTGCTTGCTTTAGTTTTTCAAATTTCCTCCAATCTCCTGTGTGAAGTTTTTGAACAGGAAACACCTGCTGCTCAATCTCTTCCTCCTGTGTCCACCTCTTTCCAAAGGGGCACTTCTTTAATATTCGCTAAGTACAGAAAGGAGGAAGAACATCCCACAAATAATTTGGAAAATAATATTTATTGCTAGGTGACCACCTCAAAATACACCTTTTTTTAAATTAGATGTTGCCATTTTCAGTTAGAAATAACTGACTTGAAGATTTATTGGCCAATGCTAATAACAACAACAATGACAACAGTTAAAGCATTTATTTATCTGTTATCATATGTCAGGAAAAACAAGAGCCTTAAATAAAATAGCTCATTTAATCATCCCTTAAATCCCATAAATCTAATATTTTATCCCTCTCCTCTTTATGCTAAGGAAATTCAAGCACAAATAATTCAAGAAATATCTCCCAAATCACATATTGATCAAGTGAGAGAAACTGGATTCCAATCTGGACTCCATGGAAGCCTGCAATCTACTGCTCACTGCCAAACATATTTTAATCATATTTCTTTTAAAATTTGTTCTTTGTAATGATATGTTCATAACAATTGCAAGATACAAATTTCTTTTTTATTTAAGAAACTCATATTTTGTATGAATATTTTAAAAGAATCTAATTAATGTATTGTGAAAAGTTTTTAATCTATAGTGTGGCTTTTAACCATATGTTTGCACAAAGCAAATAAATTATATCAAAGAAAAAAAGTTATTTTTTTCCTCTGAGACTGTCTCCCCTCTATGGAATAAATCAGGGCCCTGATAACACCACATTGCAGAATACGGGCATTTTTCAAAGGCATTTTTCTCTTCTCAGTTTCTCAAAGAACTTCATCAAAACTAATGGGACTATAGAGAAGATTTATCAGAGGCTCAGTCAGGTCTGTGAGAGCTCCCCTGCACGTGGGAACAGGCACATCCATCTGCCTTCCCTTGAGGCTAGTCGGATAGAGAACTCATGGCAGGTATGATGCCTTCTAAAGAGACTAATTTTTTAAATAAAGCCTCTTTCTTCCTATGCTATTCTCTAATAATGAGTAGCAATCATTAAAATACTTCCCGTAAAGTGTTATTTAATTTTGTAGTTATAATGGATAGACTAAAGAGTGAAATATCTTAAGAGTGTATCATGACTAGCTTTGCATCTGGGACAGACTTTTTGGCAGTATATGAAGTAATGAAAGTCCCTGCTTCATACTATATTGGTTCCCTCTTAATCTTCATTTAAATAATTGGATGTGATATTCCTAAGTCTATTTCAAGTCTACTAACATTAGATTTAGTTTATAATATGTGTATCCATTAGGGGGCTGCTTATGATGAAGAAAAAACATCTTGTGTAGATACCCTCAGATAGAATAAGAGATTAAACTGTGAGGTTAAATTTTGTTATTATAGTTCCTTAAAATAATATAATGATAACATATATTAAAAATAAACATACTGTAGAATGAGGAGATAAATCAATTCAATCTGTTCCCTATCCCCCTATTTCTTAAATTTAAACTGTTATTCAAAGCTCAGTATAAGGGACCGGAATTTGAAAGTTTTTGGAATAAATGACTTTTTAGAAGTCAGATAATATTTTTGTTGCAAGAAAATAATTTGTAAATTTGCTTTTAAAATATAACAATATGCTTTATACAATGGATTTCTAAATCGTGTGCACTTACTATATATATGTATGTGTGTACACGTATAGTTGTCAGAAACCTCCATAAACAGACAGTTTGGGGAACTGTGGAAAACAAGTTTGGATAAAGGCCACTAAAATGCAGGGGGGGGTTCATAAATGATGTTTGACTATTAAAAACATCTCTGTCCAAACGTAGTTGTTATATTTAACAGTAAAACAACAACCAAAAAGCCAAAACAAAAACCAAACAACAAAAACAGGCTTCAGGTTCACATAGTAACTATAGAAATGCCCAGAGGTAGGTGGCCAGAAAGAACCAGATAGACTGATAATTAAAGGACAGATCAGTTTATCACTTTCTACATGATACTTTCCATCAGACACAAAAAGAGCGTAATAAACCTGATAATTAAAAGTATAGTCACATGGCAAATGAATAGAAAAAAAGGAACTTTGTAGAAAACTAACCTCTCTTTTAGGAAAGCTAACTTTGTTTCAGTTAAAGTTAAGTTATAAGTAATTAGATTGAGCACGTCATTAAGTCCCATTTGGAAACCAAACAGAGATAATCATTGGTCTCTAAAAATTGGTAGTTATCTTCTTAAAAAGAGAAAAAAAATAAGAAATGGAAAAAGTAGATATCTTAGACTCACAGCTAATTGTCAAATTCCTTTCAAAAACAAAATAATGACATTTAGGGCTGACTCAATACATTGAAAAATTCAGTCTTGAACATATTTGATTGCCATTCTAACTCAGTATAAAATATTGTTTCATGTACACATCTAGATGATATGCATTTTGACATAAATTTTGAGAACTTTATATCTTTTTTCATTTGAGTTAAATTAGGAGGATATTGAATGGCTTATGAATTTATTTAGGCAATTAAAAAATCCTTAGTATAATGTTTTAGTGTGAGCTTACTGATATAGCAAATTAGATTTTTAAAATAAATATTTCTCTTAATTATTGCTGTGTTGTCCATATTTCAGTAATTGATAGAGTGGTTTTACATAAAACTAAATTTTTTTTTTTTTTTTTTTGCGGTATGTGGGCCTCTCACTGTCATGGCCTCTCCTGTTGCGGAGCACAGGCTCCAGACACGGAGGCTCAACGGCCATGGCTCACGGGCCCAGCTGCTCCACGGCATGCAGGATCCTCCCAGACCGGGGCACGAACCCATGTCCCCCGCTTCGGCAGGCAGACCCTCAACCACTGCGCCACCAGGGAAGCCCAAAACTAAATATTTTGAATCTTTTACAAATAATTACTTCAAGGAATCCTGAAAATAAAGACATTCTACAGAAAAATCTAACTTTCCTACTTTTTTGGTTCTAACTGTTTCTGGGGACAATGGGAACAATTTCTCAGCATTATTTCAAATAATAAATATTTATATTACAAATGATATAATACAGGAGAAACATACATTAATTTTGTACATGAACCTGGAGGCATAATAAATAAGCTGAAAAATCTTCCTGACAATAGCTGAAGTTTTACAAGCTTCCTGCAGAATAGTCACCTGTGTTGATAGAAATTAAAACCAGGAGAGTAGGAAGTAAAAGCTTAAAAAGCTTAATATATCAAATGCATCCATGTTTTTGGAATGTCTCTTAGCTGTCTCTGGAAGATTAATCTCTTGAGCAGGGTACCTGGGATTCAGTGTTACCAAGGGGGACTCCCCTGTCCCCTCTATCCCATGAGGAGTACACGGCCCTGTCTGTTCCTCCTACTTCTTAGATCCCACGTTGCCTTCTCTTGGTCTTTCAGTCACAGCCAAACTCTGGTCCTAATTAAACCAAGGGGATTGACATTCTCTCCTAGGCACTTAGAATGTTGTACCAAGAGCATTCTCAGACCATGCCAGCCAGGGAACAAGACATGGCTTTTCCCATTTTGGGATTTCTCTACCCTTGTTTTGTTCACAGTAAGAAACTAAAACTTGGATTACCGGCAGCACAACATAGCTTCTATTCTTGTTCTTTTGTGTCCGGTGAAATAATTTTCAGGAACATAATTCTTAAAATTTCATGGCACAAATTTTCAATGGTTTACACAGTTTTGAAATTATTTTGCTGTTTTATTCTAACCAATGTGATCAATAGAAACACAATACCTGCACATTTGAACCTTAGTTCAAACATCAAATCTCCCACTTTTATTTGAGTATGGTGATTACAAAAAATAGCTTATCAGCTCTATAGTTGGAAAATAAGGTTAGTTGAGACAGACTTAGCTGTGTGTTGAACTTATTAGCTATGTGACTTCTGGGAAGTTTCCTGCCTAAATCTTAGTTTAATCTTTTGTACAATGTGGGTAATTATAAAAGCTACTCTTCACCTATCACTTTGTAAATGAGTAAAGGATATCAAGTACTCAGAAATATGACAAGGTCATATAAGTACTCAAAAAATGAAAATCAATAATACCAATAAATATATTATTTTTATAAATGTTTTTATCACTTTAAAAGTATCAGAAATTTAATATTTTTAACTTTAGGACATTCTTGGGGTATTTGTGTCCTAGCTTAAAACTGTTTAGAAACACTGAATAAAATCAATAGGTCATGAGTTAAGTCTAAAATCCACTTTTTAACATTGATAAAAATTAAGAATGTTATTAGTTTCCTTCTGTACAAAGAGAATTTGATTTTATTTCTTGTGAAATTTACTCTCTCAGAAATATGATTGAAGAATGGAAATGGTATCAAGCTACTTATTCCTTTAGCTGTCTCTGGTTTATTTCATTTAAAAGTTCAAAGAATGTAAAAGAAACTTGTGAGGACAGCATATACTTTAGAAGTATAAATGAGTTTGGTCAGCTCTGTTCGTATATTTTTTTATATGCTCTTCCTTTGCTACTTTCATCTATTATCAGCATTTCTCCTATTTGCTGCTTACTCTGAAACCTGTATCTCAACCTTGCTTGACATCTAAGGCAAAATTAATTGAATTTAGAGATTAAAGGACATATGAACTGGGCCTTGAAGGGTAAGTAGGAGTTTGCCAGACTGAGTATAAAAGAATAAATAATATAGCCTGAACCCAGGCAGAGGGTTGGGTTTGTTCAAAAACCAGTTTATTTGGACAGCATGGTGTTCTAAAGTATAGTGGGCTGGGGAAATGGTTACAGTTAAAGGAAGATGGCTGATTCACTTTGTTATAAAGCAGAAACTAACACACCATTGTAAAGCAATTATACTCCAATGAAGATTTTTAAAAAAATAAAAAGGAATAAAAAGAAGCTGGTATAGATTGCAAAGAACTTGAGTCCTTGTTTTTTCTTGGTTTATGTTAGAGTTAGTGATGATTGATTGAAGTCTTTGGTTTTTATGTTGTCTTTGTTTTGAATTGAGCCTTAATATTATGACTCTTTTTTTGGTTTTCAGTGAATGAATGGGTAAGTTTCTTTTGGATATCCATTTTTCATGTTTCAATATCATAATCCGATACGAGGTCTGTGTTATCTATTGTAGTGAATATTTACCAGCTTATTAATCAGCTCCCATCTCTTCCACATTTAATCTAATTCAATCACCACTTCAAAGCACATCTCTGTTTATGTTACCACTTTTTCCTTCTCTTTTCCTCTCCACTTGACTCCAGCTAAAAACTTAGGTAATTTTCAGTTTTATACTGAATCTTCTGTAAAATCCTTTACCTAACTTGCCATATAATTTACTTATTTTACTGTGACTATTGTAAATCATTTGCCTTCACTCACTAGAATGTAAGCTCTGCAAGAACAGGGCTCTGTGACCATTCGCCCACGTACCCCAACTGCCTGGAACATAGTAACATTCAGTACAATGTCCAGCTCAAAATACCCTCTCTTGATGAATTTGCTCTGAGAACCCAAGCTGTGGTTTGTATTGCACTTTTCTTGTGCCTCTCAGATAAGACTTAAAATTCTCCTTAGCCATATCTTCCTCTTAAATAAAAAGCTCTGTGAGGCCAGACAGTATTGTTCACATATTTGCATCTTCCACAGATATTAGCCCATTAGCCCAGTAAATAAGTAAATAGGAAATAATTGTTTACTGGAAAAAAAAATGAGTGGGGATTACATACTGTAAAGTAATGTACTGTGAAGATGTTCTTTATTTTTTTTCACCTATTGTGGCACAGTAATAATCATCTAAGAGGTCTAAGTAATCATCATTTAGTTCATTCAGTCTCTTATTTTGCATTCAGTAGATCAGAGCATTTTTAGATAACAATAATCTGGATGATTTGTTTTCTCTGACCTGGTTGAATATGTTTGATATAAACTATTTCTCAATCATTTTATAAAATGAGATTGAGCTCTGTCTGGAAGAAGAGTTCAAGAAGCTGCAGGTACACACAATATAACAGATGTTCTTTTCTCCTTTAGAGTCACTGGAAACCATCTTCACTTTGCAAAATTAAAGGGTAGAACTGACACAAATATTGAAAAATTCTTCTAACTTCTTACCCAACCCCAAAACTTAAGGTTTGAAAATTGATTACAGCTGCTCCTTTCTGTTTCTTTCTTTTTTTTTTCCCAACCTTCATGGTGGACACATTGATGCACCAGTGCTCAAGCAGAGCCTCTGCCTGCAGGTGCATTTACCACTTGGGGAACGTGCTGCCCTTGTTTTATTAGCCTCAGCATTTTCAAAAACCTCACTTCGCCTGTGGTGCTTGTGCATACATCACTGTCCACCGCTTTTGCCTTTTGTATTTACCGTTGTCTTATGCTTCAGCGTTTCTGATGCCCTTGAGAAGTTGTAACCATGCTTTACGTTTGAAAAGGCGCCAGCTCATTTAATCAGGTGGAGTTTGAGAGGCATGAATGAATTTATTCTATCTAACATTTAATAAAAAATAAATTAAAAATGTGACTTATGCTATGACATGCTTAGCATTACCCTTCCAGGTTTAAATTTGAGAGTTGTCAGCTCCCTCCCTGGTCTGAGAACTGACATGTTATCAATCTAGTGTGTGGGTGACAAGGCTGCTGATGTCTTCCCAAGGCACTTGTTTAATAATTAATTTTTCATTGCAGGCATGTTCAATAAATGGATTACAAAACTTAAGCCTGTTTAAAAGGTTTTAGAAATTCATTATTAGTTTTAAAAGATGAATGTACAAATTAACTCTCCCGTGATAAGTGGGGCATACTAAATATAGCTAGGCCCTATGTGGTTTTAGCCTATATTTATATACAGTGTAGAGTAAGGTATATAGTCAGTACAGTTTTGTAGACAATGTCACTGAATGACCCAGGAAGTGATTCTTTTCAAAGGAGACTCAAAAAGGGAGATCAGATGACAAAATCGTGCTTTGAAAATTTTCATCTTTTCTCTTTCTCTCAGAAGTCCTCAACCACCAAGCCTCTGGACATGCTCTGTGCTATTTCTGGAGTGAGGACCTCAGCTCAAGTTATTCCACAGAAATAATATAATGATTTAAAATGAAAGGAATCTTATCAGTTATCACATCCCAATTTCCTTGATTAAACTTCAGTGCTGGTTATTAAGCTGTTATCTTCCAGCTTCAGACCAGCTTTGTGATTCCTGGATGGGGGCTCTGTGAACTGCATTTTCTCTTGGCCAGTAGGGTACACTAGAGGGAGGCTGGCTGGCAAGGTGGAGGGAAACTGTGGCTTCCTTCTTTTCTGGCTCTTCCTTTCCTTGTCCTGCAGCAATGACAGTTCACCCGGGCAGCAACCGCAGCCCTTTCTTGGTTGCAGTGCTTTTTTTAGCAACCTAGAATCAGTCTCTTTGCCCCGCCTTGGAGTTACCAGGAGTAGCCAGGCAGTGTTCTCTCTTCTGAAGTCTGAGGCCCAGTTCTGTGGGGCCCTCTGCCAGGCTTCCATTTCTGATAACCCCAAGCTCTTCCTTTGTGTCTGAAGCTGTATAGGTGTTTGCTGCTTCCCACAGTCACTCATAACTATGTTACCTCTGTGTCTTTTTTCTTTCTTTTCCTTTTCTTTCTTTCTTCTTTCTCATTTTTAAAATTTGACTTTCTAGCCCTCCAACATCTGGTTAACAATTTCCTATGTTAAATTTTCTCTGCTAAAACAACTAATGTGCTTTGTCTTCTCCCAACTGGTGCTTGGCTGGTACCAGTGACACAGACCATTAAAAACAAAAACCAAAACAAACAACCAGTTTGTCCCTAGCTTCTAAAGGAACTCCATATAATTGAATGATTGTAGAATTCTGATCTCTTTTGTTTTAGACCATTGGAAATGTTTTACATGTAATTATAATATATGTAACTTTTTAAAAAAATATATAAAATCAGAGTTCTTAGCAGGCTCCCTCACAGCTTATTTACTGGTTGATTTCTTCCCTCCCACCCTCTCCAGCTTTCCCTTGTCTGTTTTGCATTTCAAGCCAAGGTGTGAGGAAGGACAGAAGTATGGCAGTAACTACAACTCTGAGAGTCACTTTCCCTATCAGCTGTTGTACAAGTGAGAAGCTTTAGGTAAAAAGTAGAGGAGCTACCCTCTTTCAAGTAATGTTTCTCATCATTGTACTAAAAACTTGGCTTTCTGAAATGGTTACTCTTACTTCATAGCCATGTCTCAGATTATTCTGAACAAAGACTTTCTGAACAAAGACTATGTCAGTAATTCATCTAACTTAAATCTTTCCTCAAATGAAATTCAGCCAAGACCACTACCTGCAAATGTTTACTTATAGACAGAATTATTGATGTGGTCTTATTTTTCTATATTCAGCATACAAAGTAAATATCAGGTAAATCAGGAAAATAAACAAAACTATTTCCTTGGTTAATCATTTTCCAGTTTTTATACATTGATTGGTTCATTCAATTTTTCTGAATGATGGCTAGCCACAGATGGCTACTACAAATTATGCAACATACTAAACACTGATTGAACATTTTTAATGGGAACTTCTTTTTGGAATCACTCTTTACTAAATAATATCTAGTATAAGCAATACAGAGAAAGGTATTTCATGAAGACTGAAAATTATCTGATGTCCTTATTAGAGTTTATTTCAGAGGAAATCTAAAATTTAACATCTAAGTTTTAATGTAAAATATTTTCTTTACAGGTAGACACTTCTTTCAATGGTAGATGTGTTTTCTCCTTTGCCACTCTTTTACATTTTAGCTGTAGTCCATTCTTGACTTTTTTTGAATCAAGACTCTTAAGCGGTCAGAGACTTTTACTCTATAGCTCTGATTTACAACCTCATAAAGACAACTGATAGGCAAGAATAATGGTATACTTTGGCCCTAGGAGATTCTTGATGATGAAATTAATTCGCCTATTTTCCCACCTGTTCTGTCTTTTGTATTTTGGGGCATGCATTTTTATCAATTCAGCCTGTTATTGTGACTAGTTCAAAGTCATCCAAGCCTTTATGTCTGGAATAAGCCATTAATTAAGCAAGGTTTTGTACCACCCACTGTATCCAACTAAGAATATCAGGGGGCTGTGAAGTGGAAACAGATACTGGCTCTGAAATTAAAAGAGCTCATCTTCTAAGAGTGTGATGAGATATTAAAGAATAAATGAATTAATATCACAAATGAGGTGCAAGTGTAAAAGAAAAGAACAGTACTCAGATATAGTTAGGTTGGTGCACTGCCAAGGAAACAAGCAGCGTCTCTGATTGCTTCATAAGCCTGTCAAATTGCCTGACTCCACTGGAGGGGGTGGTTTCAGCAGTATCAAGTTAGATCCCTGACTGCTCTTGAGACAGCTACAATGTCTTTCCCCCATTGTACCACAAATCCTCATATACTATGTAAAACACAGTAGATGCTCAGAAAATATTTGATGAGGGAATGTATCATTAGATGATCAAAGCATTTGTTTTCCTATGGGGATATTAGCCTCCTTTCTTCCCCTGAATCTCAGGTTATAATCTGCTCATTGATTAATCAAAAGTCATAAAATATATATGTAGAGCTCACTGGTTATCTTATTAATATGTATTTCTAAAAATCTGGAGTTTGCGGCTCCTTTCAGTGTTAAGCAAAAACAAAGCTTATTCTGTCACATGGAGACTTAAAACTTCCATCAAATTGTAAGTGATATTAAATAAAAAATATCCTTTACCATATAAAGAATGGGTAAACAACAAGGTTCTACTGTAGAGCACAGGGAACTATATTCAATATCCTGTGATAAACCAGAATGGAAAATAATATGAAAAAGTATATATATATATATATATATATATATATATATATATGTATAACTTTACTGTACAGCAGAAATTAACACAACACTGTAAATCAACTATACTGCAATAAAATTTTTAGAAAAGAAAAAATATACTTTATCATAATCATCTATTTAACTGCCTTATGAAACGTTAAGTATGAAACTTCTCATTTAACATTAATTAAATGATAAGGTATGAAACTTCAAGGATTATGCCTCAATCAGTTTTGATATTGCCTCTTGGTCTTATTTCTATTTATATTTATGCTAGTGAAATTTATTATTTTCCTTCATGAAAGACTAGTATTTTCCCTTATGAAAAGCATTTTATTTTCTTTGTGAAAGTATGCTTTACTTTACCTCTGATGAAGACTTTATTTTGGTTTGAGTTTTGGGATTTTGTTATTTTGTTTGTTTTCAAGTCAACCTCATTGTTAATCTTCACTTGAAATTAATTCCCAGGCTTGAGTTCAGGTGAAAATGTTAATGGAACTGAAAAGCAGTTAGTCAAGTGAAATTACAACGAATAAATTAAATTTGAGCTAAACTGAAATAATAAAGAATGATAAGTTTATTAAATAAGAGTAAATCAAAAGTATTCATTTTTTAAAAAGTGGGTAACTAGAGAAAGTAATTTTATTCTGAAGTCTTTTATGATTCTTATATATGTATTTCTTCCTAGGGAGTACCCTTTTGGTAAGGGTACACTTTGGTTTTGAGATACATGTTGAAATACTTCACGAGGACATTTAGCCTTGCTGTTGTCCATTGTGATGGGAAAAAATGTGTCTCATCGTTCTTCTCATAATAGTTTTTAGATATGAATGGATTGGTCTTGCAAAACTGAGTTTACACCTGCTGGTGTCTTGCAGCTCCAACTTGATTTTGTCATGTATGCAGACAAGTTATGGACGGTAGACAGATTCAGAGCACTTATAGAAAAAGGAATAAGAAAATATATTATGAACTCTGGTCCAGATGATATACCTAACTGACAAACTGGAGTCAGGAGCATACTAAAAAAGCATATTAATATTGAAAATATTTTCAGATGGGTCTTCTGGAAAGGAAAATTAACATTAAGCAATAACAAGAAAAACAAACTTTATGGAGAGATAAATGCCAAAACCTATTTTTTAGATAGTGAACTTATTCTTGACTAGAAAAAGTGCTTCTTTGTAATGAAAAATATCAAAAAATATCAAAAAATTTAATCATAATTAGGATGAGTAGAAGTTGGAAGATGGAAACTGTATCAGTTATCCAATGGATATGAAAATATCAAATATAAATAGGCATAGACCTTAGTATAATATTGTTAGATATCAAGTGTGGAGACATCTACACTCTTCAGAAATGTAAGTTTTCTTTGAACATAAATGAGAATTTTTATCAGTTTTATTTACTACTGAATCTGTGTTTGATATTGATTTGGTTCTCACATTTGCTTAACTGTGTCACAAATGCTATATTCTTCTGAGGAAAAGGAAAAGGAGAGGGAGATGATGGACTGTCAAGTAGTGTCACACAAGTTTTCACCAATCCAGGCATAGCCAATGCTTGGGGTTTACTGTTTCTAATTGTTTAAAATCTTCTGGGATTTAAAACTGTGTCTTATTTTACCTCTCAAGATACAAGGATATACATGACTATTATTTTAAACCTCATTCAGTTTAGCCTTTAAATTAATGGCCCCATCCACTGGACGATTATCAATGTTTGTTGAGTTAGAAAACTTTGCAAGCAGTAACAGAAAAGCAAAAGAAAACAAACAAACAAAAAAACCCAACACCTCTTCTTCCTTTAAAAATAATAACTTTTTTAGCTAAAAAAAGTTGGTGACACATTTATTATACTGCTATGTCTTGAAATATTATTATTTTTCATCCATCTTTAAATTGTGCTATTATACAGCACTTTATTTGTTTCTACTAAGGAAACAGCCTGGGCATCTAGCACGAGTGTAAATTTGAATTTTTCTACAATGCAGGTGAAAATGCTTCCAGTCTGAAGAATATTCCTCCTTGTTCAATTGTTTATGTCCCCATTGTGCTAATGACTCACCATGTTCTTTAATATTCTGTGAGAGTCTGAGGAAGTGACTGCTATATCAAGTGCATAGTCAGTTAGGCACTCTGTCACATGAAGTGAGAATGTAAATTTTAACAATAATTTAGATATCTAAAATAATTCACAAATATGCAGGATTGTTAGTCCATTATTCATGAATAAAGTGATTTAGAGCTGAAGCTGAGATGAAAGTCTTATGGTAAAAAGGTTGAGTGAACAAAGACTTAGGAGCATGGAGTAATTTCATAATGTGCCATTTCTACAATCAGGAAGTGGCATTCATTACTTGATAACATTAGTTGAGGAATAAATTTTAGCCTGTTTCTTAAGTAATTGTATTTGTAAGACCATAGAAAGCAAACCATTGGAAAGATGAAATTAAATAGTAGCTTATTTAATGACTACAATCTCTATATTAAGGATATTGTCTGCTTCTAATAGCCATGTGACTCTTATTACATAAGATCATTTGGGATAGCGGTAGATCAGGTACGTAAAACATTTCTAGCTACTTTAACAAGTGATATTCATAAACTAATTAGAATATGAATTTTAAAATAGTCCACATTCCAGTGGCTCCATGTTATTTCAATTAGAATCACAATCAGTTCATGATTTGCAACATATAGGATATTTACACCAGTACTTATTCAGCATGATTGGGAAACAAGTGCAGATCTTTAATTTTTGCCCCTCAAAAATCCCTTCTCTAAAACTCACCTGTCCCCTTAGCAGCCTCACTGTTGCTTGGTATATAGTGTGTATGTTGTGCTCCAACAAAGTCTGCTGCGTGTGAGCATCTCTTTCATGTCAGCAGATTTGCACACCATTTATTTGCCCTGAATGGCTCCCCATAGCCTTCTCTGAAACTGCAATCAGTAACGAAACTCTGGATGAGTAGTTACAAGACCTCTTTCTTAAGTTTAGATCACCCTTGCACTCCCACTAATAGTGAAGCTGTTCACGAGTCATCTAATGATTCTGGGCATTCATTTCCTCATCTGTAAAAAGAAGCAGGACGAGATAATTGCCCCTATTGCATCTAGGGCTGAAATTATAATTTCCACTATTTTTTTCTTCATTCTTTCATTTGTTTTCTTGCCGGGTTCCTTCATTTACATCTCATATGGGAAATATTTTGTGTGTTCTCCCTTCTAAACCATTTTTAAGAACTCAGAGTACTATATAGAACAGTACTCTCCAATAATGAAGATTCAATAAATATCCCAACAGTCTGTGTCATCCTTTCTGTCATGGAATGTAATACGTTCTCCTACCTCTTTTTAGAACACAAAATTCACAAACTTACCATTGGTGCCTAGAGAGGGAGAAACTGTGTGAGAACTCTTGAAAAAATTTTTTTTCTTGGAATTTTGAGAGTGGAATGGGAATGAGGAAACTGGCAAAACTGCTTTATGTGAGATTTTATTGTATAAATATCAGACCAACTTTAAGATACAGATTACATTTAAGATATAAAATTTTATTTTCATCTTGCATTATAACCAAATTTTCACAGCTTCATTTAACTTCTGTGCCTTTTCCAATCAGCTTTCATTTCTTGGGAAGCTTAGGCCTCTACTCAGGTTTTACAAATAAGAATTCCATTAAGAATATTTTTTGAACAGATATTTATGGTATCAGGGAGCACATTCTTAATTTATTTGATGTTTTCAAACAAAATCTCTATTTAAAATTGAAATTTTAGAGCCAATTCTCTCGTTTTAAACCATGAGTATGCCCGGCTCAATCATCTGGTAATTATTATTTAAAAGAAAATTACACTTTAAAAAAGTGGAGCATCTTTTCTAATAATGAGGCTATAGCAACACAGTTTCGCGATTATGCAGTTCTTTGCAATATAAATCCTGCCTACCGATGATTTAGTTGATTAAAATAATAATGAGGTGCATATCATCTGACTCTTTTTTCATTTTGTAAATTTATTGTTATAATTCACATGATGTAGGTTGTTGAATACGGCGATTCACTAGAAAAGTGCAAAGCAAGGTCAAATTGCAATGTAGATGAGGTCATAAACTTTTAAAATAGTCAACAAAGCAATTAATGTATCAACAGCATGTGCTACTAAACAATATAATAATGTCACTGCTCACACCAGGGTCCTCTGAGTGTTTATAAACAGGAGAGGAAGCTGGGCTCAGATTTTTCACATACATGCTGCAGAAAAATACCAACACAACCTTGGAGCCATTAAAAGAACTCTAGTTCAAATGTTTCCAAGAAGCTCAGAAATACAGTAGTCTCCGCATATCTGTAGGGATACTTTCCAAGACTCCCAGTGGATGCCTGAAACCACAGTTAGTAGAGAACCCTATATATGCTATGTTTTTTCTTATACATATAAACCTATAATAAAGATTAATTTATAAATTAGGTACAGTGAGAGATTAACAATGACAGCTAATAATAAGAACTATTATAATATTGTAATAAAAGTTATGGGAATGTGGTCTCTTTCTCTCTCAAAATATATTTTGTAAAAATATGTTATGTTTGTAAGTAACAAAAATTTAATGAGTTTTCTATCTTAACTAAGCCCTTTCACACACTGTGGCCATAATTTTTCAACCTGAGGTAAGATAGCAAAATTAGCACAGATTTGCTTTTCCTTCTTCACAATTTAACAAATAGAAGATGCACTCTTACCGTAGATCTTAGCAACCTCCACATAGGATTTTTTTTTTCCTTATTAAGTTGAGCACGTTCACCTTTTCACTTAGAGGAAGCACTCCACAGCTTCTCTTTGGCATATCTGAATTGCTAGCATAACTACTCTTGCACTTTGAGACCATTATTAAGTAAAATAACGGTGACTTGAATACAAGCACTGTGATACTGTGACAGTCGATCTGATAATCAAGACCACTGCTAAGTGATTAACGGGTAGGATACACTAAACAAAGGGATGATTCACTTCTGGGCATGGTGGAGTGGATCTGTGTGAGATTTCATCACTCTACTCAGGACAGCATGCATTTAAAACTTATGAATTGTTTATTTCTGGGTTTTTCCATTTAATATTTTTGGAGTGAGGTTGACCAAGAATAACTGAAATCTCTGAAAGTGAAACCAGAGATGGGGGGACTACTGTATACATATTACAAAACACACATTGAAAGAATAAAATGGAAAAATACAAAATATAAATCACAGGTCCTTTTTAAGTTCATTTAAAGTTTGTTTAAATTGCAAAGCAATATATGTTCATTGTAATAAATCTATGTAAAACTGAAGTGTGGAAACTAAAGATCAAAGTCTCTTTCCTCTCCAATGCCATTTGTGGAGGTAGGCTCTGTTAATAGTTTAATTTGAACTATTCCTTCAATTTTCCTACCTGTGATATATATCTATATATTGATATAAATATAAATATATACCACTTATTATGTATACATTCATATTATAATAATGGAAATCATGCTCTATTGGTCTGCATATTTACTTTTTCTCTATTTCTATTATACAATTGTTTGTATGTTTATTTTGAACACTAAAACCATATGCTTTTAGTACCCCTAAAAATCTATCAGAAATCATTATGAAGTTTCTTATAGAAATTTTAATAAGATATTAGTTAAATTCAATTCCTAAGAAAATGAGTAGCTAAAGGTCATTCCTCTCCCATCGATTATGTAAATGGACTATCTAGTGTTTAGACTTCGTTTATTTCCAATAACACATCTTAAAGGTAGTATCAGGTTATCCTAAACTTTTTGCCCTGAATGAAAAATAATTTACTCATTTGAATTTGTCATGATCATTTATTCATAAGGTGTCAAAAAAATGCAAGAAACTCTTATGTTCCTGTTTTGGTTGATGTAATGAAGAGGCCTTACCGATAAAAAATAGACAATGTATGAATATATGATATTTTCGGTCATATTCATGGCTAAGCAAATGGATATAGTGGCTATTGTCCAGATGAGGATTTATGGATAGGATTGACTACGCTTGTTTTTGTCTACACTTGTTTTTTCCCTCCAGATTGTATAAAAGTGTGTAACAATGCACTGAAATGGAAGAGCAAAATACACCTACCTCCAACATACAAACACACAAACACAACTAAACATCTATTTTACTAATTTACATGCTTTTGTAGTAGAGGAATGATAAGCCATTGTTAGTCAGCCTGCAGTTCATATTACAGAGCTTGAACAGTACAGCAGCTGAGCATCATTCAATGAATAAGTAAATTTTATAATCAGTCATGCAAATAAGCTATGTTGATGCCTGGTAGAAATCAAAAGGAACTATAGCCTGTGAACTTTGATACAGTCTAAGGATAAAAAAGAAGACCACTTCGGTCTTGTTAATGCCTGAAATTTCAAATAAGCTTCCAAAGAAAAAACACATGTAT
Source organism: Delphinapterus leucas (assembly GCF_059928025.1). Taxonomy (NCBI): domain Eukaryota; kingdom Metazoa; phylum Chordata; class Mammalia; order Artiodactyla; family Monodontidae; genus Delphinapterus; species Delphinapterus leucas. Next base: position 40,769,795 of record NC_143146.1, on the reverse strand, counting down.
AAGATTTAACTATATATACAATGCATTTTACTAGGCATAGCTACTTGTTCATAGGCCAAATTATGGAAACAATTTAAATATGTAACTTCATCATCACTTATTAAATATGAATGAATTAACTTTACATTATTTTAAAAATCATTTAGCTTTTTATATACTAGAAATGCCCAAATGCCCTTTTATATTCCTTCTACAATGATAGGTTTTATTGCCAGGGGCTGGTCTTGGCACTGTAATAAAAGAAAACAGAGAGTATATATATTCTTGTCAAGGTAAAGAAAACAAACAACAAGTAAGCAAATACACAAACAAAATGATTTCATCTTATAATAAGCACTATGCAAAAGATACATTTAGAGACAGTATAATATGAGAGTTGAGCTGAGATCTGAATGATCTAGGCAAGCAATGATTTGGAGGAGAAGGTTCTAGGCAGAAATAAGAAGTGTAAGTAATCTGAGGCTGGGACTCACCTGGCAAGTTGGAAGAACAAGTAGATACCAACAGAGCTGGAACAGGAGGAGTGTGGGGGAGGGTCCACTTACATAGAAGACTTTTCAAATCAACCTTTGGGAATAGTACAGGAAATGACTAAAAGCCTAATCACTAAAATTAGTGAGAAAATATACAACTAAGACATTTTATGAGATAATTATCAATTGTTTTGCTGAAAGAAAACATTTAAAATTTTTTGGTAGACATAATTTTGTTACTCAATTTCAGTTATAGTTAAATTACTCCCTTCATAATTCATTATAAGTAGATTTTATTTCTGTCATTAACTTTCTTGAGTCCAACCAATGGGTGGTTCTATTTTAGAATTAGACGGTTGAAAAATATCTTAGCTTTTATCAGATCCAAATATTTCCTCACCTGTTTTACAGATGAGAAAACCAAAGGCTAGATTGTTTCAGTAATTTTTCCTAGACAATCAAACATGAAAAACTCTAGAAGTAACTTTCCCTGAGCACTCAAGTCAGTGTGTATTTTCCTGTTGTATCACATGTGAATCTTTGTTATGAAAATACTCAAGAGGTGGAAAAGATAATGTTTGTTTGAAAATGTAGATTATAGATATCTTAAAAGGATATGACAATTTTCATGAATACTTAAATGTCTGATTTACCTAATTCTTTTCTTTTTAAAGTTTTTTTTTTTTAAATAAATTAATTTATTTTTGGCAGTGTTGGGTCTTCATTGCTGCTTATGGGCTTTCTCTAGTTGTGGCGAGCGGAGGCTACTCTTTGTTGTGATGTGCAGGCTTCTCATTGCGGTGGCTTTTCTTGTTGCAGAGCACGGGCTCTAGGCATGCAGACTTTAGTAGTTGCAGCACGCAGGCTCAGTAGTTGTGGCACACGGTCTTAGTTGCTCTGCAGCATGTGGGATTTTCCCTGACCAGGGATCAAACCCATGTCCCCTGCATTGGCAGGCAGATTCTCAACCACTGCGCCACCAGGGAAACCCTGATTTACCTAATCCTTAAAGCAACACTAGAGGATGGTAGATAATATTCCAATCACTTAAAAAAAAAAGTTAATAATTTCTTTGTTCTTTGTTCGTCAGCTAGTAAAGAGGTTTTCTCAACCCTAGTCTAATATTTGATAAAGTTACAATTTTATTTACATCTGTCTTCATGAAATTTCGATTGTTACTTAGTATGAATATTTATTTGCATAACATAAATGTGTAAAAAGGATGTAAAGATAATAGCAGAATATCTAAAATTATGAGCATTTTTCTCTTGTTTATTTAGTTGGTACTTATTAGAATATGGTGTTGAGTATAAGAACTTTTGCAAAAAGTAGCTTTTCAATAAAATGTAATTCTTATTTACATTAGATTACATCAGCGAAAACAAGACTGAATGTATAAAGTTTTATGATTTCTGTTGCCAGAGAACATGCTAAACTCTTTTTAATTTGAGAATATTTTTAAAGCCATCTGCTGCATCTCTAGTAATTCTGAGAATGCAATCAGTTCCCATTACCTTCTCAAAAGAAGGATAAAATAAAGCAATAAATAATCTAAAAACCATTTATATTTGCCTAATTACCTATCTTTCCTTTCATTTTTGTCCACAAACACCTAACCTCTCACACACTCACTATGTTTCTCATAAATTGAAAATGAACTTTTTTTTTTTTTAAGTTACCCAACTCTGCTGGATAGTGAAGGGGAACAAAGCATTTTATTACAGTAAATAATATGTAAATTGACAAATATACAAAATGACATTTAAAAATTATTTTCTTTAAAGGTAATAACAACTCTGAGCAGAATCTTTAGTACCTAAGGAAAAGAATAATTCATAAGAATCAGAAAACATTTCATTATAAACAATGGGATATCTTTTCCCTTCTATTACTTAACACATGATTTTAATGTAAATATATATATGTGAAGAAATGCAAACATGCTACTTTAGATACATCTCTGTATGTTACAGGATGGCACTGTCAGTTCTGGCAGGAATCCTATTCAAGTTAATTTGCAACTCTGAAGCAACTTCTTAATTTACATATTTTTTAAAACACACAGGACGTCATGGTAATTTGGTAGATACTCTTGGCTGTCAGCAGCAAAAAACCCAAGACTGTCCTAAACAAACAAACAAAAAAATATGTTTGCTCTCCTTATCTGAAAGAATAGGAGGTACAGGCTTCAGCTATGATTTGATTAGGAATTCTGCTCCATATTTCTGCCATTTTCTTCGTTCATCTTTGCTTTGTCTTAAGATATATCCTGCGGTTGGTTTCTCTCATAGTAATAAAAGTTCTATGAAAGCTCTTGACCTCACATAGAGCATGCTCCAAGAGCATCAAGCCCAAGTCTTAGGCTTCCTGCTGATTAGACCAAGTAAGTCCATTGGTTCACCCTGAAATATCAATGGTGTCAATGGGTGCCACGTGTAGATTGGCTTATGCTTAGTTTATGCATCTATCCTTAAATCAGCCACCATGTAAGGAGTATGAGTATGTGGATTTGTAAGGCAGCTGGGGGGCCACCTTTAAGGCCGGGAGTGGAGTCATCCTTCCTAACTCTGATAATGTGTGATGTACAAAAATAACAAATGCTGTAATTTATCTCACTAAAGGAATGAGAAACAAACAGGAGTGCTTTTATAATGAAAATGAATGTAGGAAATTACTTTTTGCTGTTTTCGATTACAATATATAATTTACTTCATACATTGTATTTTAAAAAGTGTTCCAATTACCATCAATGCTTTTTTATATTACTTTTATCATGGAATAGTGACAGTTATATTCTGTTTTCTTATTACTCAAGAATATTTTTATGAATTAACTTTTTAATGATTGTTTTCACATTTGCATGAACATCAATATTCACAGAATACTTTATATTAATTTTATGCTACTTTATATAGTATATATTAATAGCCTATTTCATACTACTGTTATTTCAGTAATATTAATACTATAGAATGTTTAATATTCACACTATAGAATATTTAATACAAGCCTACTTATAAGTGTGTTTTTCATGGAAGTTCTACAAGTATAAACAAATAATTGTATTTTGCATGAGGACATCTGCCACATTCTGTTTTTGAGCCTGGATAATTCATTGATGGCATTAAGAATTCTAAAACCTTAACAATGCCAACTAGTTTTATTAATTAATCTAGAAAATATTTAATAAATCTCCCTATATGCAATATACTGTCCAAAAGCAGTGTGAACAAAGGGGAAAAAAATCCCTCTCCTCCCTGAGCTTACATTCCACTGGAGGGAGACAAACAATAAAGAGATAAACAAGTAAATAGCATTGCAAATGTTTTAAAATGCCATAAAAATACATAAAGCAAGGAAAGTGGATAAAGGCCAACATAGTGGGTACAGATGTGAATTAGGTGAGTAAAGAAGTCTCTGATGAAATGAAATTTGAACAGATATGAGAAATGAGGAAAAAGTCAGCCAAGAAGATACAAAGGCTCATGGGGAGAGGGTTGGGGAACTGGTAAAAATGTTCATGGTTTGGGAGGAAAGACAGTGCAATGGCCCAAATCAGGAACTCAGTTAGTTTATTTCAGGAACAAGGAATGAGATAATTAGGGAAAGAGTGTAAGAATTGAGGTCACAGTCAGCAAGGACTGAATCATGGAGAACCTTGTAGAAGGTTCATATTCCAACTTTAGATTTTTATTATGAGAAGAGAAGCTATTGCAGAACATTAAGCATAAAGGTAACATGATCTGACATATTATAAAAGGACTATCTGGGATGCTGGGTGAGAATAATCTATGGGAAGTGTGTTTGTGTTTCATACCCAAATATTTTTCAAGCTATCAGTCCCTGTTTTAGCCATTACCCAAATTATCTCACCTAATTCTTCCAACAACTCTTTGAAGTAGAAACTGTCTTTATCTCCAATTTACACATTAGCCTGTGAAGCTTTAGTGGTTAAGTAAATCTCCTGGTGTTAAGTGGCAGAGTCAGAGGTTATACCTATGTGTGTCTCTGTTTGACTCTACAGCCAGAGGTTGCTACCAAGGTTTGGCCTCTTATCATGTACCAGTCAGCCTCTTCTACACAGTTAACTAGGGCCTGGTTAAGAGCATATCGGCTGAGGGGTAGTGCAGATTTAATTAAGGGACATAAACAGCATTATTTATTTTAGTAAACATTTACTTTCTGGAAAAGAGGTTTTTTTTTCAAATAAAACAAATCAGAAGACTCTTTACAAGGCAAATTTCTTATCAATTCTGGTTGCTCTTCCTAATTTAGAATTGTTTTCTTTCTTAGAACACAGTGAAAATTAAGAAAATTGTGAACTTTCTAAGATGAAACAAATTATGTTTACCTGCAGTTAAATTACATAATGTTAAACATAATATATAATTATGCAATTGTAACCAACATAAAGCAATATATGGCACATGGTATCTAGATCATGCATAAAACTAGAAAATAAGATACAATTATTCAGAGAAAGCCAATATAATATTTTCTATCTGCATTATCTTAAACATATATTCTAATAAAATGATTGGACTATGTTATTTCAGCCAACTACCATATTCTATGGTCTAATTCATCTCAGAACATATACTCCTTGCATCAGTGGCAAGGGGAGAAAAGCTCCAGGATGCTCCTGCCTGCCCAGCCCCTTTTCCAATGAAGCAATAGGTACTTCTTGTCTCACTTCAGGGTTGCAATTGCAAACATGCAATTAATGGTAGGAGGGGTGGGAGATAGATAGATAGATATATATTTAGGTAGATAATCTCCCCCACCATTTTATAAATATACACAGACATATTTTTGCATGAATGATTATATATATGTGTATATAACATATATACATATGTATAGCATAATAACAACAGCTTAAATGACTACGATCCTTAATCTCTTACAGAATATAAATTATTTTTTAAGTGAGAGGAACTTTTAACATGAATTATTTTAACTGAAGTTGAAGGAAATATGTTTTCACTTTGAAAAACTCTATTTCTGGTCTATAGATTTTCTGGTCTATAAAGTGTTACGTATGTGCCCAGATGACCTATTAGGTAATTGAAATGCCAGTGATGACTAAGGTGTTTCACTACCTGAGTGATTTTGTTAGGTCATCATTTTCTTGCCTTCTGTTGATTGTCACTCGCAGAGGTTGGAACTGGATTTATTTTTAGAGAAATTGTTCAGATTATAAAACTAGCATTTTATATTTATATGTATACACACACACATACACACACACAACCACAGCAGTTTGTCAGTGTCTATGCAATGTAATTGGTCATGTACTGTAAAGTTGCAAGTACCCACTGGCTAAAAATATGTCTGAAAACACCCTTTTTGGGAATCATTCTTTAATATCAATAAAGAAATTGAAACATAGTAGATGTTGCGAACAGATGTGCATTCTTCTACTTAGGCATTCGAACAACTTATCCATGTAAAAAACTGAAAGCAAGAGACAGAAATAGCATAATGACTACTCTATAGTAAATCCTGAATAAATGAGCTAATAATTTCTGAGTGCTTCTAAGATCTCATTTAAACCTTTCAACAGCCTGTGAGGTAGATATTGTTGCCATTTTAAAAACGAGGAAACTGGTTAACTTGACCAAAAGATTTTAAACGCAAACCTATCTGACCTCAAAGATATGATCTTCATACCATCTGATTTAAAAGCAATTATGTGAAGAAGGGAAGTACCCATTTCAGGAAAACAAAAGAGCGGTATAAATCTTCCATCTGACTTATTATATGCAAGAAAGAAAAAAGGTTGTATTTACCCTATTTGATTTGTTACATGCAAGAAATATCATCATGCATCTAAAGTTGCTGAGAAAGAACTGGAGAAGCCAGAAAAATCATTTGTTTCCTAACTACCTGCTTCTACATTGAGGGGGATTCCACCCCTATCAGTGGATGACCCCTTTTTCAGAACTTTTGTAGCAATCTTAACTGATAAACATAAATAAACTTGTCTCTTTCTCCATTAAGTTACTTTTCATCCTCTGATAAGTTTTTCAACTTTTTAAAGCCTCAATGAAAATTTCACTTTTCAAAAAATGGAACATACAATGGAACATACAGTAGATCTAAATGTACATCAAGACCAGGAGGTCACATTGTTATTAATTAAAAAAAAAAACCCTGCTTATAGAATAATTTTGCTTGAAATTAAGAAAGAAATGCTGTGGGGGAGATTAAAGAATTTCAAGTGTTTTCTTTTTTCTCCAGATTTCTGCTTAAATCATACAGACTTACTGTTTCTTTACAAAGCAGGGTTTGGGGGAGTGGTACTGAAAGCAGACCAGTTTTGATAGAGGTGGTAGAAATGATCTCAGAGTTTTCTGAGGAGGGGTAGATGGAGTAAGTAGGCAGTGTGGTCTTCCTTCTGGGAGACCCTGGGCATAGGTAGGCCTGGAAGACAGCTTTCATATATTTAACTAATTCAACCAAAGCAGAAAAGAAGTCTAATTCCAATATTACTTTTATGACTAAATATTGAATTATAATGTAATTTTATAGTCTAATACTTATGTCTACTTTTATATTCTTCGTGTAATTCTGCATTTTTGGTACTTGGGAGCATGTTTTATATGAAAACGTGTATTTTATAGGAACTGATATAAGGGATTTGTTATTGTTAGTGGTAAATAAGTTACTGTTGGACTAATTTTCTGTTATAAAGCTTATCATGTCAAATTTTAGGCTGGTGTTCCATGTTAATTTTTAACGTTACCCTTTCAGTTTATTTTTAAACATTTAGTAATGTTTGTAATTAGCGTTATGACAAATCAAGAAAGTGGATGGACATATTGATATATTGCATTCAGTAAATAGAGAGCTGTAATTTATAGAATAGCAAGCGTACCATTAATAAATTAACAACCAGGGAACTTTTTTTCCTGTTGGTAGAAATTGTATTATTAACAGGATCTTTAATAAGAGGTAAGAATTCAATAAGTTTCAATTGGATCACATTTTCAGTAGGTAATTATAATAGTAATAAAGAAAAATTAAACCTTTCTCCAGTATATTTTTAAGTATAATTTACTGCTTTTTACCTTTTTCTATGTCTTAGTCTTATTTGATTCTGGAAATATCTTTAAGGTCAGTACTTTATATATTCTGTTAATAGATATAACACCTAGCACATTGCACATGTTTAAAATAGACTGTTAATAGCAAAACACATGGAGCTTACTTTAATAAGCATTGTACAAAGGCTGAATATGATGGGACAAATATAGCTTACAAAACAGCTTGGAATCCACATGTGTGTTTTTATGCATTATTTGTTTATTTTGTTTTAGATTTATACTGAATTTCACTGTAATGCTCTTTCTGCTGAAAGATTCTGCTAAAATATTTGTTTATTTGGCAAATATTTATTAAATACCTACTGAGTGCCAAGTATTAAGCAAGGAACAGGATATAAAGTAGTAAAGAAAGCATAAATTCACATAAACTTATATAAACATGATTATGATTCTTAAAAATTAGTGATTGATATAGTTTTAAGTAAGTGAGCACACAAAGGAATATATGATTACAAATAGTGATGAGGATTGTGATGGAAAAATAGAAGGGATGAGAAAGGATAAAGGGACTTCATTTAGATCAAATCAGGAAGATTGTCCTATAAGAAGTAATGTTCTAATTAAGATCTAAAGGATGAATAGAAAATTCTAGAGCACAGGGTAGTAATTGAAGTTGTTAGAAACCATAAGGATATGTTGGCCAAGATAATAAATCTTTATCTTATTTTAAATTAAAAATCATTTCAGATAAATTATACAATCCCCTTATAATGTTATAAGATTACCCTAGCTGTTTTATATAAAGTGAACATGGACTTGGATTGTGGAGATGGAGATGGGGTGTGTGTGTGTGTGTGTGTGTGTGTGTGTGTATGTAAATATGTGGTGTGATCAAGATCACGTCTTGATGGATTAGATGAGGCTGGTAAGAGAGGTGGAGGTTTTAAGAATGCCTCCCAGTTTGTGAACATGAGCAACGGAATAAACAGCATTGCAATTTCCTGAGGTGGAAAAATGAGATTAAAAAGAAGTTGTTAAAAGGATCAGAAGTTAAGATACATAGATGATAAATGTAAAGAGATATATGTGTGTATGTATACATATAGTGTTATATGTATATGTGTATATATATACACTATAATATATATAATGTATATTGTATATATAGTATTGTGGTACAGTATGATATGTATAGTATATATTAATGTGGATATCACTGCCAAATAAATGGTATTAAAAGCAATGAGAATAGAAGATATCACCTTTTGGGAAAAATGAAAGAATTACTCCAAGCTGAGCTAGTAAGAGTTTCAGAAGTCAGTAGTTAATAGAAGAGAATGAAATAGGAAAGAAAATCAAAGAGAGACAGGCCAAGGGGTAGGAGAAAATAACTAGTAGGTGTTGAGTGAAAAAAAGCCAAAAAGAGAAAGTGAAGGAGAGAGAAAGGAAAAGGAAGGAGAGAGGGAGAGGGAAGGAGAGAAGGAGAGGGAAGGGGAGGTGATGGGTAGAGATTCAACTATAATATGGTTCATTGTGTAAAATGAGAACTGTATCCATATGATTTGAGACACATGGAGATTATTGGCAGTCTTACACATGTAGTTTTTGGAATTATAAGGGAGAGAATCTGATTAGAAAAAAATGATTCTTGCAAGAACTTTAAACATGATTGAGAGAAGAGAAAGTAGGTGATATTTTGATGGAACTGTGGAGTGGAATACAATTGGTTGTGTTTGTTTTTTGGTTTTTTTTTTGGTTGTGTTTGTTTTAAAATGAAAGCCACTATGGAATGTTTGTATGTTGTTAAAATGATCATCAGAGAAGGATGCTTAAGATTCAGGGGAAAGAAGTGTTTAAGAATGCTTGGAGGCTGGGCTTGGCTCCAGAAAGGATCAGCTTTTGATAGGAAGAAAGATATTTCCACCATTATTAATGAGGAAGATGATGGAAATGGTGGACTCAAGAACCATGTAGAGGGCTTCCCTGGTGGCGCAGTGGTTGAGAGTCGGCCTGTCGATGCAGGGGACACAGGTTCATGCTCCAGTCTCGGAGGATCCCACATGCCACAGAGAGGCTGGGCCCGTGAGCCATGGCCGCTGAGCCTGCGCGTCCGGAGCCTGTGCTCCACAACAGGAGAGGCCACAACAGTGAGAGGCCCACGTACAGCAAAAAAAAAAAAAAAAAAAAAACCATGTAGATTTACAGACTTTTTGGATAAAATATTAGAAAGTTTCTGTCGGCTCTTATTTTCTCAATTAAATATGATGCGAAGTCTTGCTTTTTCACTGGAATCCATACAAGGGAATTCTGTTACATAAGTAACAGACCTACATAAGTAAAGGACCTATTTCTAAGAAAATTTACCTAAGATCCATTTTTGCATAGACTGTAAGTCTGGACCATTCAAAGGCAGTAAAATCTCCAAAGCTTGTAGTTTTACTTTTTGTGTAAACTTTAATCTCTTTGCCTGGATAAGGACATTTAATATCAACTCAACACTTACGACATGTAGTAAAAAAACAAAGAAAAAGAAAAAAACAAGTCATTCTTTGCTAACCAAATATAGATGTTGACTATAAAAGATAATTTTATGCAATTTTTATTAATAAAAATGTGTATGGTGTTTCAGCCCTTATAATTTAAATAGCTATATGTATATATTCTCATGGAAGATAATTAATATATTAAAATAAGAAAACAGCAATATATGTATGGGTCTCTGATCTATGATTCACTTCTAGACAGGAAGACTGTTTTGTAGATGATGTGGAAAATTTCAACTGGAACATATGTTAATGTCTCATAATAAATTTTACTTTATAAACAATAGGTGCCTTTCAGAAATATGTAATATAGTATGGTAGGTAATATTATCTATTTTCTTGTAATCATTCAGAAATTACAGTAGCTTTTATTTTGCAGATGGATAATCCTGAGCAAGAAGAAAATCCATATTGATTTTTCCCCCATTTTTGATTTGCAGAGAAACTTTACCCTAAATATCTTACCAGCTGTACCTGTAAATTATTTAAACAGACTCAAATTTCAGCATCTGAAAATAAGTTTCCTGTTCTCTCATGGTTAATGACAGCAACAATAACAGAACCCCAAAACTAATAAAAATAATAATACAAGACAAAAACATAAATGTCATATATCTGAATGTATACATCTAAATCATCATTCCTATATTTGGTAGGTTAGTCTTTAATATGTTAGTTTAATGAAAAAGTTGGACAGCTTTGGGGTTTTCATTCCATTTAGGTTATGAAAAGATTTAGATTACATTAAAGGTTCAACAGGTACGAACAATGATTAATTTAGCATATTTCCTCTTAACATTATTGACATCTATCCAGATTATGTACTTTCTTCAAAAATTACCATTTTGCCTTTAAAATCAGTATTCTTTTAATTTTGCCATAGCTATTTTCTGTAGGAAATCTGGTGGTGTGGACCATTTCCAGTGAGGAGATCAGATTTCACCAGGAGCACTATTTCCCAGCACTCCTTTCTGGTAGTCTAAGTTCCTAGTGGAAATGCTGCTGCTATTAGGATTATCTGAAGTACTCTGGAGAGAGACCTTCTGCTCAGTTACCAGTCAAGCTGGAACCTACTATGACAGTTGTCAACAGTGTCCTTTCTGATGTTTCCCAGTTGTGTTCCATTTAGAATAAGTACTTAAAGAGACACCTGCTAGGAAAGACAGAATAGAGAAGCTGCATGATTCTGGCAAACATACGTAGACAATAATATCCCTTTCCTACCTTGAGCAATAACTTAATAAAGGCTTTAAGACAACAGAATCTTAAGTAGTCATCCTTTTTGTTGCTGATGAGGAAGAGGGATATGGATACCAACATCAAAACTTTCTTTGTGTGACTGCAGCTGTGATCTGGGCACTGCCACGCTTTCCTGCTGCTATGACTCTCCGGCCATATGCTGCCGTTTAAAGTACAGCCTATGATTCAGGCAGCAACGCTTGTGAAATTGGCATATAGGCTGTCATCACTGTACTCTAAACACCCTGCAAGCCAGATTTTTCTTCTTCCTATGAACATTAGACAAGATCCTCCAAGTGTCAAGCATATAGATGGTATATATTCTAAATATGTAAAGAGAGGTGTACTATTTAAGAAGAATGAAATATTAATTATCACCTAAGGAAAAGTATAATAATCTCAGAAATTTATTACTAGAATGAGAAATAAAATGACACACCCCAAATCTATTATAGGTTTCCAGTGAATAAAGGAAAATGATACTTCCAACAAATCATTTAAACCTGACAGATTAGGTGTTTGGATCACTGGGGTTGGGGGCCATAGTCTACCTTTCAGAATTTGGGTAGTGTTTAAATGGGAAACAAAAATGAAAAATGAGTTTCAAATTTCCAAAAGATCTGTCTGATTTTTGATTTTTTTTCTTTATTCTCAAGAATTTTAAGGAAGAAAAATGTGATAGTGAGATAGATCTACAGGTAGAAACAAAGGTAAAATAAACTCTCTTCACTCCCTCAAAACATCATATTTGTTCTTTTTCTCTTATTTGATTACAGATAAAAATATAATCTCTTGGAGTGGATAAAGGTCATACAAACGAAAATGACAGTTGGTATTCGGTTTGGGCTATCCCTTAAGGCTCAGATTTACTCCCAACATAGCCTTGCCTAAATATTGACTTCTGTTGTCCATTGGTCTTGAGGTTTGTTGGGTTTACTTAATTGCAATCCCCAGTAAAATACTGTATGCACGGGAATAAGGTGTGTTTCTTGGCTAGGGGGAATCTACAGTTTATTCATGAAGTCAAAAATCATTTGAAACTCAAGGAATTATTTTACTGGTAGTATTTCAGTCTCTGAGAGATTTCATAGAGGAAATGAGTTTTAGCCAAAGGGCCTGTATAGTTCTTCTCAAATTAGACCCATGGAAGAGACGCAGAGTGGAACTTTAAATAAATATGTCTCTAGTTTGTGTGTTCGTTAGGTTGGCTGTTCTATAAATAAGTACCATATCTTCTACACATTTCTTTCTGCTAATGTTTTAAGATGAATAATCAATATTTTTTTCCTCCAAAGTTTAAAATTTTTGAAAAGGAAAAAGGAAAAGGAAAAAACAATTGCTTGTAACCGAAATGACATTTTCTCACGGGTGGATTTTAGGATTGAAGGATATCTAAGAGATTGATTGAAGTAGACAGTGGTTAATAGTCACTTTGATATTTTTCCCCAAAGGACAAAGAGAATATTTCCTGTCTCACTTGGTACATGCCCTATCTTTCAGAAGAATTTTTTTTTCCAATACTTCCTTTCTCTCTTCCAATCCCAGTGTAGCAAAAACTCACTATAGATTAATTCATGTGATTAACTGTATCTCACTGATGCTGAATTGCTCTTCCACACAATTTTACTTAAAAATATATTACTTTTTATTCACTGTAAAAGTTGCTTTTGGAGGGGGATGATATTATAGCACTTGGTATATAAAAACATTTCTTCTTACCTTAGCTTATTGTAATTATTTCTATTTCCTTTACTACACTGGGATCCCCACAAGGTCAAGTACATTAATTTTGTATTCCTGGCACCTAGTTATCTCGCTCCTGGCACATAGTGTGCATTCGATAAAAGTTTGCTGAATGAGAACATTAATAATTATAGAATGCCTGTTGAGTGATTCTTTAATTTCTTTGTCCCCTCTTTCACCTACCTACCTTCCACCTTTATCATTGCTCTGAGTAAAATGTTCAGCATTGACTAAAATTGTTTGAACTTCTCAGAAATAGCTTTTAGCTTCCTAAATAGTAGTGATTCCATACCAGCACAGTGGTTAAAAGCATGCTCCCCTCACTGTATGCCCCTGGGCAACCTATTAGAGTTTTTTTTTTTTTTTTTTTTTTAACATCTTTATTGGAGTATAATTGCTTTACAATAGTGTGCTAGTTTCTGCTTTATAACAAAGTGAATCAGTTATACATATACATATGTTCCCATAACTCTTCCCTCTTGCATCTCCCTCCCACCCTCCCTATCCCACCCCTCTAGGTGGTCACAAAGCACCGAGCTGATCTCCCTGTGCTATGTGGCTGCTTCCGACTAGCTATCTACCTTACATTTGGTAGTGTATATAAGTCCATGCCACTCTCTCACTTTGTCCCAGCTTACCCTTCCTCCTCCCCGTGTCCTCAAGTCCATTCTCTACATCTGCGTCTTTATTCCTGTCCTGCCCCTTTTGTTTTCCTATCTACAGAACGGGATGGTTTTTGGATTAGATAACTCCACACATATAAAGCACGTAGTACAACGTCTAATAGGGAGTAAGTGTTAAGTCAGTGTTAGCAGTTATTATTAAGTCTTACCCTAAAAATTCCACTGAGATAATTTGACATTAGAATGGATTGTCTGTTCCTTTCTCTCTCCAAATTTATATTTTATTTATATCCCTTCACCAAGAAAACTTCATGGTATCAGAAATAATTTTGATTGTTATAATTCAATAATTTGAGGTAATTCATACCCCTACTTTCTGTAACCTGTCCTATCGCCTGTCTCTTTTGTTCATTATGAACTCCATGAGGATCTACTGAGATTCATCATGCTGGTTCATGGCAAAGATGTCAACTTTTTAATGGAATTTTAAACCCACAATTTTCTTTTATTAGTTTAGTACAATGATTAATATTCTCAAAAATAAACAAAGGAGTAAAAGCCTAAGCATATCTAACATCAGACAGGCTTTTATTATTGTCTTATCAAAAGTCATTTAACTACTATGTGGTTAAAACTGTCTTATTTAAACCAGGTTATGTCATAACACTGTTGCAGATAAGGTGAATAGTTCACACAGTACTGTGTGTTCAGTCACTCATAATTAAACTTCACAATGTAAAATTTCACTTTAGAGAGCTGCTTTAGACTCTCAGGTGACATAAAAGTTGACAATCTCTGTATGTGCAGTTTGCCATTTATGAATGGGCATAGTGTGGTTAAGGTCCATCATTTAAAATTAGAAAGCCATTTTACTACCAAAACAATGTATTTTAAGAAGTTAGGTGAATAGGCTAGCTCACAAACCATTTGCCCATAAATTATCTAAAGAAAAAGTTTGGTAGAGTGTTATGAATGCATTATCGTTAAGTGGAAAAATGCTTTCAGAAGTACAAAATGGGATGCCAAGACTGTCTTTTCCTCCATTCTGGATGATAATTTCCCTGCTTCTAAACTAATCTTAATTTCTGTACAGTTGAGCCAAGTCTCCCTAATCTTAAGCCTGGAGTTTAGAGCAGGAAGTTGAACAAGGTAGGTGTCAGGATAGCCCTGAGAAACGGGTTGTGACTAGAGAGAGAGGGAGAGAGAGGGGCTGGCTTAGGGAGCACAGAAATGAGATTTTCTTTCCTATCACCCCTCACAGCTACTCCTTTACCTCAGTAGCTTTTAAAGTGGGGAGCACAGTCTCCAGAGGGTAGTTAAGATGATGAATTGTAGTGTGGGAAAAGTATTAGAATCACGGTTTATTTTTTCTTGAAGAAAATAAAATTTAACTTTCTAAAATTTAATATATGGATTGGGACTCTGCCCCCATGACCAAGGTCACTGTGGTCATACTCACCTTTTTGAGGTAACCTGAGGGAAGAGTGGGAGAACCGTAACATGGAAAGGTGAACAGTGGCATCTTTAGTCACACATTTGATTTCACTGCAACATATCATGCACTGGTTTCCATACCCCTGTTACATGAAATAATGATTATATTATTCTATTATAATTAAGGTCATCCTCAGTAATCCTCATGTGTCCATTTCCAAATGGACAAAACACAAACCTGACAATTGAACATAATACAAGTAGATTCAGCAAGCAACAAGAAAATGACATGTCTATTCTCAGAATAAGCTTTACATCAAATACTTTATTTTTTTTTTATTTTTTTATTTTTTGTGGTACGCGGGCCTCTGACTGCCATGGCCTCTCCCGTTGCGGAGCACAGGCTCCGGATGCGCAGGCTCAGCGACCATGGCTCACGGGCCCAGCTGCTGCGCTGCATGTGGGATCTTCCTGGACCGGGGCACGAACCCGTGTACCCTGCATCGGCAGGCGGACTCTCAACCACTGCGCCACCAGGGAAGCCCATATTTTCTAAATTAACTGATGATCTATCTGATTTGATAGACATCATACAAAAAATGAACATGTAAAAGATATTTGAAATCAGATGTTAGATTGTCTCATTAATTTTATTGTGCCTTGATAGAGTAGATAACAGTAAAGATACATGGATATAATTCTAAATGAATAGATAGTTACATGTAGTAAGTTTATGTTTATATCTTATTTTTTAATCTGGTTGAAGTACATGATCAAAATAGTTTGAAACCACTGGTCTAGATCACCATCCTGTCACTTCTTAATTTTCCTTTGAGGACCTCAGATACTTCTGTCCTCTTCCTCTTCCACTGCTCCATCTTATACCTGATAAGTAGAGTTTATCTCCTTTTGTAGTTGACTGTGGAACACATACCAATCTCATGAGCATTTTTTAAAATAAAATAGTCATGATGTGGTGTCTTGTCATTTGGAAGTTTGCTTTTGTTCTTGCTTGTAACAACTTACATCATGAGAAGGGGTAAAAAATAAAGATAAACCTTCAGATTTGTGAAGGACTAAAACAGTATTTCAAAAGATCCTATAGCTTTTAGTACATGAGTGAAGGTAATTAGGAACAGAGATGGGTGGTAAGGAGTTGGATACAAGGACCATTATGCCCTGGGGAAGCCACAAGGAAGAACAAAACATGGAGATAGGGCTGATTCCCACAGTGATAGTACAATTCACGAACTAGGACCTGAATCCAAGGGAAGTAAAGAGCAGTTTTCAAGGATGGTTACAGCCGGTAATGTTAGATAGCGTGTTGATTGGAAAGGAGATGGACATACTACATGAACAATAGGGAAGTTCCCCGAGGCCACTCGTCTGTTCACCTGATACCAGATGAACCTTTATATATAAAGCATGGACAAAGAGAAGATAGTGACCAGTCTTTTAACTGAGCTTTATTTTTTTGTCTAGTTTTACTATTTTAGAGAAACCATGGTAGGACAAGTATGAGTCATAAAGCTTAAATTCTGTTAGAACTACCAGTGACTCAAGTTGAACTTGAGGCTTTTTGTTTGCCAAAACCAGATTCTGAATTTCTGTATCAATGTAATGGAGATTAGAACTGTGTCAAAACCTTCTTGTGAAAAATAAATGAGATAGTGAACCAGTATTTCAGAAGGATATTTTTGGAAATAGCCATAGATCTCAACAACTAGGCCACAAAGTGATTTAGGACTTACTGAAAACTATGTTGTAGGATATTGAGAAAAACTAAGTATTGCACATACGCTTGGTGCGGAGAGTGGCAGAATCTATTTCTTAAACAGAGGAATGGCTGCAAAATTATAATTTGCATGACTTAAGCCATGTCAATGTTCACTTTCAGTATTTTACGCTAGGTTTTACAAGGTAAACAAAGGCCCACAAAAAGAATAAGCATTGTATGCGGAAAATACTTTGGACAACAAATTTTTTTTTCTGGGTTTTATGGCAATTTTCTCTCATTCTCCTTCTACCACTATTTGTGTCTGTGATGATTCTTATGTATTTAGTAGGAAAACATGACTAGTCTGTTTAACGCAGGAGAGAATCCAGGTTTGGATATGTTTTAACAATTCTGTTTCTAAGAACTGAAGCAATCACCTTGTGTAAATAATTTGACTTCTTGCATTGTAGGGTGTGTACGAGTGTGTGTGTGTGTGTGTGTGTGTGTGTGTGTGTGTGTATTGGTATACTCAGATGGCCCTATCCATAATCAGTATGGATCAGCATAAGTAAGATTAGGAAATAAATATTCATCATAACCTTAGTTTTCTTCCTTGGTGTTAAGAATGTTTGCACTCAATTGAGGCGATATACCTAAAATAAAATTTATATTATATCAACTGTTTTAAGATCATATTTAATGATCTAATATCATCTTTTGGTATAGCACCCTATTGTTTAAGAGTAGCCTGAAGTCTCAACTGCAATATAATTAGAAATTATTCTTTATGAAATGTGAATGAGCAAGGAGCTGTTTATTTTTCTTCATTTTAACTAAAATATCTTTTGGCCTTCTAAGGTCTCTTGGATATATTATTTGAAAAAACTTCCTCCCATTTTATTATTCCTATTTTGTTTCTTCTCTTCATAAGGACAAACACATGTTCAAGGACACACCTGAAGGATGGAATTTATAGGCTGCCAGTTCCAGTGTGTATTAGATTTGCAGTCAGTGAATAGATTAGTGTCAGTAATTAAAAGAGACACCATATAAACCTTACACAAGCATATAATGATTCCAGGAGACAGTAATGGCCTTGGGAGAATATAAATCAAATAATCTGAATAGGATTATATTGTGGTCTCATTTCAAAAATGCAAGAGAGAAAGCATAAACTTTTCCATGCATTAATTTTGTATCTTATTTAACGTTTTTGAGAAGACAGGAAAGATGTGGTTTTACGAATGTGATTTCTAAGGACACATCAGTAAACATTATTCTGGAGGTTTGTGTTTGGTTTTGTTTATATTCATTTGCATATTATGGACTGCTGTTTGCATAGTAAGACCACTGTTATTTCTAGTCAGTCTACGGATGATTACACATGTGAATAACACAATTGTGTATCCTTTGTGATATACATGATTGTAATCTATGAAAGTATCCTGACAGCTCTCTGTGCTGAAGACTAGTGAATCATACTGCAGTGTTAGATGACAATTCTCCATTTAAATAGAGAGAGATTATAAAAGCACATAGAATTTTCCGATAGCACTTCAGATCTGCAAGGCTGTGATTAGAAAGCTGATCTCATGCATGGTCAAAGATCTGGACAACTTGGCCCCCTTTGATCAATATCTAAGACTTACACGATTGTGCAGTGATCGGCCTAGATAAGACAGTCAAACAATTAGATGGAAGAGGCAACAATTCTGACACTGATCATTATAGGCTAGACAGAAGAATTCAATATGGACTGACCTTTTTTTTTAAAATAAAGGGACACAGAGATCTGAACCATAATGGAGAAGGAGAGTGAGTAATAACGGAAACCTCACTGTGTGAAACAGTCCTATTTGTTACCCTCTGGAAATGTTAGTATCTGTCTTGTGAGCTAGAAGGGACACAGACTGAGAACTCAGGAGAAGAAAGCTGGACATGTGTGAGAAATGGGGCTAAGCCTTTTTTAACTCCATACTTTTTTCCTAACTTCTGCCAAAGAAATGCCTCACATGCTTGATATTCTCAGTATGCATATAACTTCACATTTCAACAGATTATTTTTTAGATTCTTCTGCAGTGAAAATTATGTGACAGTAATGATCATCACGCCACCTCTAGTTTTTATGCATCTAGAAAGTCTGAAATTCTAATCAGAGTTTCATGAAACATAGACCTGGAACAATTCTATAGGTGTGAGATAATCTAATTTTCCTTTACAAAACTATTCTAAGCCAGATTTGCTTTTCTATTTCATTTTCTTTCAAAGAGTACATGTTTATAATTGCAGAAAAGAAAAAAGGGAGAATTGGATCTAGAATGGCAACTTAATAGTGCACATCTATGCACATACTTTGGACACACAACCAAGACCTAAAATATCATTGCTATCAGTATGATTATTTTAAGACCTATGTTTTTATTCCAGGAAACACTTTTTTTTTACTCTAAGAAAAAGCATAGCTAATTATGCCTCAAGAATATGTACATGCCCCATTTCAAAATTATATAAGAAGAAAAATCTAATAGTTGATATTCAAAATAGATTTAGCTTAATCTAAATTAATTAATTCTGTGTATATCTTAGAAAATATAATTTTGGTAAAAATACCATTTTAGTTCCTTTAGGTCAAAGCACAAATATTTCTTTTTGGAAACATTCGCTAGAAAGTAAATCAATCAATGCTTGCTATTAAAAAAATAGTTTGAAAAAGAGGGTACTTAACTGATGTTCATAATCCTATATCGTGTAGAAAGTGCTGGGCCAAGGAGTCAAATAGTCAAATTTAGATTTTTCAATCATACTGTTGAAGCTGAAGAGTAAGGTGTTCTTTCACTGACAGGATTATGCTATGAACATAATTGTAGGCATGAGACTAGTGATTTCAATTTATTATAACTTTATAAGCTTCTGGTGAAGCAGTACAGTGTTGAAATGGAAAGTGTCTCCATACATCATTTGCTTTGGGTGGGAGGAGGGGTCTAAAACTCAACAAGGGTTGAATGGTGGACTTAAAAAAATAAAAACTAATGGACTTAACACTCCATAGCAAAGTATGGAATAGAAAATCGGGTGTGTTGCAAATATTTAGGAAAAGAAATGTAATCACTTAGAAATACTTACAGAAGCAAGAATGCCAAAAAGATTTCATTTTTAATTTTGAAGAGATACTTTGGCAGCTTACTGGAATGCTATAGAAATAAACTGGTGATGTCAGCATGGTTTTTGCCAGTCTTTATTAGATATATTTCAGGGAAGAGAATAGATAAACATGTTCTAGGTATTAGATCTAAGGGGATCCAGCTGTACTTGAAGGGAGTGAGTGCCATGTGGTAACAGGCAGACTTTGCAGTGAGAAGATCCCAGGTGGAATTCCAGCTCTGGCATTGTCCAGTTACCTGCTTTTGATGAAATCATTCACATTTTCCATTTTTCTCTATGAAATGAAGATAGCATATTAAAGAGTTGTTATAAAAGTTAAAGATCACATATATGTGGTTCTTAAAACATCATAAGTGATCAAAGATGGTAAATGTGAGTATCATCTTAGAAGGAGGTTTCTGGTATTGTGATACAAGCATTTGCCCTTGGACTATTTTTGTCAATGATTTTGATGTAGACATATAGGCTATGCTTATCACATTTGCACTCAACACAAAGCTGAATTGATAGCTAATATATTAGATGATTGACACAATCAAAGTTTAGAAAATCTTGACTGATGGAAACAACATGCTCAAGCCATCAGCATGAAATAAGGTCTTCCTCTCAAACACAAGAAACCAACTAGAAGAACCAAGGACAAAGGAGTCATGATTTGACATCACATCTAAAAGACTTAGGAACTCCTAGTTGATTGTAAATGGACTGTGAGTCATCCTGTGATGAGAATGCCAAGAAAAGCTAATGGAATCTTGGGCATCCTGAATAGAAATACACTGCACAGAGCCATGGAGGAAATTCCCACAGTTCTCTACACTGATCAGAACAACTGGTAGATAATGCAATGTTCTGGACATTGCTCTTTGAGAGAGGAAAAATTAAAAGAGAACAAAGAAGTATCTGGAAATTATGCCTTATGAGGAGAGTTGGTATGTTGTGTTACAGTCAGCTACAAGTATTTCAAAGGCTTTTGCATGGAAAAAGAAACTTCTTTTAAACTTTATCTGGTAAAATGTAGGATTAATGGGAGTTATATAAGCAGGTAAATTTGGATTTTCTTGTAATGAAGACACTTCTTTCTGAGTTGTTAAAAATGGAATGCTTTCTCTTATGAGGTGGCAAATCTCTTGCCAGCGTTAGTGTTGAAGCAGATGCTGACTGATTTCCTGTTAGAACTGGTTGAGAGTCTCCCTCATTTCACAAACCTGTATTGAGTACATGCTGGATACCAGGGTTACAAAGGTGATGAACAGAGACTAGTAAATGGCATGAGTTTTAAAATAGCAGCATGTGCACAGATGAAAGGAAGGGGCACCCAACCCACCCCAAGACCTCCCACTATCCTGAAAATGTGAAAGTTTGTAATAAAGTCTAACAGGTAAAAAGAAAATGATCGTTTTAAGCCCTTGATATCAAAATATTTAGTTTGTTTTAGATTTTAGGTAGCATTTATTATAAGGGAAATTCTTGCATGTTTTTGTATTTGTATTCTTTGTTTTTATATTGCATTCATTATTGTTATAGTTATATATTAGGCTTATCTCTGATTTTAGATGACCCTATAACTTGTGAAATATGCTTCTGCACCTCAATATTTGGGAAAATTGTATTACAATAAAGCCGTGCTGTCCAAAAAAACTTTCTGCAATGAGAGAAATGTCTCTATCAGTGCTAACCTATACAATAGACACTTATGATTCCTGAGCACTGTAAGTGTGACTATTGTGATTGAGGAAATAACTTTTTAAATTTTATTTAAGTTATATTACTTTAAATTTAAATAGACACCTATGGCTATCAATATTGGACAATGATGCTTTAAACAACTGGATTAACTTGATATCACTAAAACAATTGTATCTATCAACTAATAAGCATACACATATAGGACTAAATTTTCTTTATTTTCTTTAGCATTATGAGGAATTAAATTCATGCTACTGTTTGAGTATCACTCATATACTCAAATAACATATCTTGGAATCTGTCTCATCTTCGACGACACAGTACTCTTGAATCTTAAAACCTCATTTTTCTAGTGGTAGATCAGGAGCTATCTTGGGATAGTCCTCCTGCCTTATGCTTTTCCTTTCACATTGGTCTGTAAATTAGGCATTGAAGTTAGCATTTGATACATTTACTGATTCATATATTGAGGAGTCAGGCTATGGGGCACTTTTAGTTTATCCATTTGGCTTCATGCCTTTGCATTTTATTTGCTGACATTTTCAGATTCTAAGTCTCTAACAGCTCTGTAGAGAAAATGTTTCCAATTTTCTTCTCTTTTTCACACTGTTTACCATTCTCTCACCTCTTCACCAGAGTTCCTTTGCAAACATTCCATTGAATACACCACTGCATCTATGAGCACGGCCATGTCCTCACGACCCTGCAGCAAATGACATAGGGCACCAAAATTCTTCTGAATAGTTTTCACCTCACTATGAAGGCAGCTTAAATTGTCATCTAAAGATCATAGAATCATAGAAATTTAGAGCAAACTTGAATTTAAGAAATATTTGAATTTCTCTACTGCTTTGAGATGAAACTGCTTTTATTCTAGCTTCTATCTCAATATTTCCTAATGAATGATTCTATTTTCCTAAGGACAAAAACACTATTATTTACAGTCCCCACTGAGTGTATGTCATTATGACCACCATAGAGAGAAGCATACTGAAGACTTTGTATTTTATTTGGCTGTTTTAAAGGTTGGAATTTCTGCTGAACTGTATCACTTGTTTCTTATACAGGTGAGTAAATTTATTTATTAACATAGAGCAGTTTTAGGTTCACACTGAGGGGAAGATACAGAGATTGCCCGTATAGCCCTGCCCCGACATATGCATAGACTCACCTATTATCAACGTCCCCCACAAGAGGGGGACATTTGCTACAATTGATGAATATACATAGATACATTATAATCACCCAAAGGCCATAGTTTACATTACAGTTCACTCTTGGTGTTTTACATCCTATGGATTTGGACAAATGTATAATGACTTGTACCCATCATTATAGTATCACACAAAGTATTTTCACTGCTCTAAAAATCTATGCTCTGCCTATTCATCCTGCCCAACCCCCAACCTCTGGCAACTCTTCAGATGGGCCTCTGTCACTTGGTAATATGCGTTTAAGGTTCCTCCATGTCTCTTCATGGCTTGATAGTTCGCTTCTTTTTAGTGCTGAATAATATTCCAGTGTCTGGGTGTACCACAGTTTACTTATCCATTCACCTGCTGAAGGACATCTTGGTTTCTTCCAAGTTCTGGTCATTACAAGTAAAGCTGCCATAAACATACAACTATGTGCAGGTTTCTTTGTGACATATGTTTTCAACTCCTTTGGGCAATACCAAGGAACACAGTAGCTGAATCACATGACGAGGGTATATTTAGCTTTGTAAGAAACAGCCAAGCTGTCTTCCAAAGTAGCTGTACCATTTTGCAGTCCCACCAGCAATGAATGAGAGTTTCTGTTGCTCCACATCCTTGCCAGCATTTGATGTTGTCAGTGTTTCAGATTTGGGCCATTCTAATAGGTGTGTTGTGGTACCTTATTATTGTTTTAATTTTTTATCTTTTATAACAATGTTTTATATGTTATCACATTTGACACTTGAAACATCTTTAATAGGTAGGGTAAGCTGGGCAATCACTACTACCTCTGTTTACTAAATGAGAAAACCAAAACTCAGAACCTTAAGGGACTTCCCCAAGAGTTTGTGTGTGTTGAGCTGCAGAGATGGGAGAAGAACCAGACCTTCTCTTGCTTAATGCCCCTAATCCTCATGTGAAGAACTAAGAAGGATCCTGTGAGTATATGATAAATATTTTTTTAAATATGGTATACAACTCAGCTATTTCCTAGTTCATGGCATAAATTAGTTATAAGAACACTTTCAAAAGGATTTAGGTGACCAGACTTCAATTCTTAAATGTGTAAAGTACTTTTTGACCTTGAATTTCTGGCTTCTTCTCCTTAATTTATAATTTGACATTGATTTGTGTGTTTTCAAGAAATATATCTAAGTCTAAAATATATTTTATATAAGAATTTACACATCTGTTTTCACATATTTTTTCTTCTCTTTAATGGAACAACTATAGCTGACATTAAAAATAATCAGAGATCATTCTATTACTATGGTAATAGTGTTATCACCTTCACTATATCATTAGTGCATAATGAGTTGCTGTGATTAAAAATAATCATTCATTCATAAGCATTATAATAAATAAATTATGAAACCTTTTGCAATCGCTTAATAGTAAATTTCTGTTATAAGATGTGATGGCTCTGAGGGGGAAAAAGAAATAGACATTTTAACATAAATAGGAAAAATAGAGATTTGTAAAAGGTCATGATTGTAATGTTTGACTGAGCAGCTTGCTTTTTGGGGCTATATGGAGGAGGCTGCAATAGCTTGATGAGTGTAATCTGGAAGGCTTCCTAAACATATGGAGTGGTGAGAAAAAGTGGCACAGAAATGCTAGCAAGGAAAGATGAAAATTGGATAAATCAAGGGAAAAGCCTGGGGGAAGGGAAATGCCTGAGGGAAGGAGAGGAGAACAGATGTAGAGATGGTCACTCTACTCCTGTTATTTTGACATCAGGAGATTATTTTGAGTATGCTCTTTAAAAGAATATGCTACTAAAATAATTCAATAAGAGGTTAAACTGGCTGGAGTGGTTAAAGAAGGTTTTACATTTAGCAGTTTCCAGTTTCAGCATATTGATTAAAGTAGAATTTAGAATTAAGAATGTCCAGTAATGGGTAAGCTGGAGTTTTTAATTTGATGCCTTGCACAGCATCATAATTACTTTATTTTAGAGTGTGTATGTTATTTACTTTCTGTATGTAAGGACATCTACAGTGTATGAAAGATTTTAAATCCTTCTTCTCTTTTATTTCTAAAAAGAAATATTTTTAAATGTTTTTTTCCAAAATGTGCAGAAATCTACTTGCTTCCTTTAATTATGTGATGCATCACCTCTAGTAAATGAAAAAAAAATACATATTTAATAGTTTTAGATTTTTAGTTGATGACCTTTAGGCAGATACAAAGCATATAGTTCTATAATGCCCTTGATTTTACATGTGTCCCAGAACTCTCACTCCAAAAATTTACAATGGTAATTAATCTTGAGCATACACCTTTACTTCAAAAGAATATTTATATACAGATGCTTATTCCAGGTAATTGAAGGAGTAGTTTGGGAATGACATCTTGTCTATCATTTTGAAATGGGACAGAAATTTTGCCAGGAAAAGACTCAAGAGATTAAAAGGAAAAATTCCTTAATTTAAAGTCTATTAGAATCCTGGAGAACTTTCTGTTTTATATTTGTCCCAGGAAAGCATCCCATTGCAATAGATTGAACCAGAAAAAGCACACAGTAGATCTACAATGCCTTAGAGTAATCATTTTATTTATTTTTTTATTTTTCAATTTAACAACTTTTAAAAAAATTTGTATTGGAGTATAGTTGATTTACAATGTTGTGTTAGTTTCAGGTGTACAGCAAAGTGAATTAGTTATACATATTCATATATCCACTCTTTTTTTTTTTAGATTCTTTTCCCATATAAGCCATTACAGAGTATTGAGTGGATTTCCCTTTGCTATACAGCAGGTTCTTATTCGTTATCTATTTTATTTTTTATTATTTTTAAAATAAACTTATTTATTTATTTTTGGCTGTGTCGGGTCTTCGTTGGTGCACACGGGCTTTCTCTAGTTGAGGTGAGCAGGGGTTACACTTTGTTGCAGTGCACAGGCTTCTCAGTGCGGTGGCTTCTCTTTGTTGCAGAGAATGGCACCTAGGTGCACGGGCTCCAGTAAGTGTGGCACACAGACTCAGTAGTTGTGGCTCATGGGCTTAGTTGCTCCACAGCATTTGGCATCTTCCCAGACCAGGGCTCGACCCCATGTCGCCTGTGTTGGCAAGCGGATTCTTAATCACTGTGCCGCCAGGGAAGTCCCTAGTTATCTATTTTATATAGAGTAATGTGTATGTGTCAATCCCAATCTCCCAATTTATCCCTTCTCCCCATTCCCTTGTAACCATAAGTTTGTTTTCTACATCTGTGATTCTGCTTCTGTTTTGTAAATAAGTTCATTTGTACCCTTTTTTTAGATTCCACATATAAGTGATATCATATGATATTTGTCTTTGTATGACTTACTTTTAAGTCAAAGAGTTGAAGCAGAAAATTTGACAAAGCCATTGCTAAAGTATGTAGTCACCACGATTCATTTTCCTTACAGGGTGTTTACTAATATCATTTTATTGTTGTCTGTTTTTTTTTTTTTTTCCCCTCTCCCACCCCAGTTTTTTTGTCTGTTTTTATCTGGTTTTCCTAGCCTTGTCTCAGAGGGAGAAACATATATAACCACAGTGAGAAGTATTCCATTTAAGCCAAATCTTTAAATGCACCAGACAGTGCCATGTTCCCCAGAAAGTGATAGAGAATAAGATTTCAGTTCATGTCTGTTTAGTACTTACCCTATTGCCAAAAAAGATATCCATGTTACCATTGGTTTTCTGAATGTAGGGGGCAACGGAGTTTGTACTCT
The DNA here is from genome assembly GCF_059928025.1 of Delphinapterus leucas. Taxonomy (NCBI): domain Eukaryota; kingdom Metazoa; phylum Chordata; class Mammalia; order Artiodactyla; family Monodontidae; genus Delphinapterus; species Delphinapterus leucas. Next base: position 40,743,224 of record NC_143146.1, on the reverse strand, counting down.
TTATTCATTACATGCAGTTATAAAACTCACGAATTTTCAACCCAAGAGATAATATATTATTGTTTTCATTATTAAATCTGGAAACTATACATAGTATTACTAGTACTTTTAATATTTATATCACTACACTTTTAATGTGTTACCTAACATACAGCAGGAACACAAACTTTCTCTAAAAAAATGTCTAACACGTTAGACTTGTTTCCAAAAAATGTTGCCTTACTCAAAATTATTACCCTGTACAAATCAGGAACATACAAGATGTTCTGTTTTTAGATTTATGAAATGAATCCATATGTCCATTGTATATTGACTCATTAAATTGTGGTTTTTATTGACTCCCCCAAAGAAGGATAATGAACATTTAGAGATTTCACATGGAGATGCTGCCCCATCTTTGTTACCTTTGACCAACAAATGTGTTTGTAAGATTATTTGAATATTTTTTACCACATCAGCTCTGCATTATTAGAAAAAAAATAACCAAATTTAAAAAGTGCTGACACCAGTCATGAAAGAAGTTTTATCAAATTAGTACACTTAGTACGGGAATCATTGAGTAACTAAGTAGTGAATTTTTTAACCTTACTTGTATTTTCACTGGATTTAAACACATCTACTGAATATTCAATTATGAAAAGACACTAAACCTAGTAGCAAATATAATATGCTGGAGATAAAAAGTTGTACTTAAGAGCCTAGGTTAATGTGGGAATTCACATGGCACTCTACTCTTCTGGAAACTGAATCACCTCTTAGCACAATAATCCAATGTTTGATTTTTGCTATAACTTTTTGATGATGTATATAAAAGAAGATATCTGCTTATAATTGATGAGATTTTTTCTTTGGTGGTATTTGTAGTACTTAAGAAACTGTTCTGACTCACATCCAGTTTTGCAACTTTTCTCAAATACTTAAAGACAACTACTTATGGTGCCTGTCTACTTTAATGTGATTCTAAGAGAGCAATACATGTCTTGATTTAGAATATTAGAAATCTAGGTGAGCTCATCATCAAACTTTATTCATCAAAAATCCTTTTCATTATCCCTTTCTCCAATGGAACAAATTGTATCTAATACATTATTAAGTAATTACTTGCCTTATGATTTTTATTAACCAAAGACATCTATAGTTTATAATCAGTTTTTGATCAACATAAAAAATCTGGTGCTACTTTTCTCAATTGATTCAATTCTATTCAAACAAATATTCTTGATATTTTAGACTGTGCAGACTTACACTGGATAAGCATTTAAATTACATAAGTTTAACTTCAATATTTATTAAATGTTGAAAAAGATACAGACATATTACTCCCTTTGAGAACTCTGTGAAGAATTTCATTTACTTTATCAGTTCACTCAGTAACAATTTAGCATTAAACAATGTGTTTTCTGGGAACAATGTTGATGCTAAAGTGACTTATTTCTTGCCATCATTATGCTCAAAGTCTAGTGGATCTTATTTCAGGGATATAAACCCCATGTTACATAAATAAACTCAAAAATGAGCTCTTTGCTTGCTTTTATAACACCCTTTAAAATGATACACCAATAGGGCTTCCCTGGTGGCGCAGTGGTTGAGAGTCCACCTGCCGATGCAAGGGACACGGGTTCGTGCCCTGGTCCAGGAAGATCCCAAATGCCGCCGAGCGACTGGGACCGTGCGTGAGCCATGGCCGCTGAGCCTGCACGTCCAGAGCCTGTGCTCCCCAATGGGAGAGGCCACAACAATGAGAGGCCCGCGTACCGCAAAGAAAAAATAAAAAAGATATACCAATAGAGTATTGGAACATATGCTTTAAAATTAATCAATGTTTCTTTTTCAGTCCATTTTAAACTTTGTGGTTGTTTAAAGAAAAATGAAAATGGTAAGGTTTTTCTACTATAAGTATTATGGTCATGGTATTTTTTGTGCAAATCAGTTGAAGAAACAACAAGTAGAAGATGTTCAGAAGTTTTAAATATCTATAAATATTTAAATATATCTCCATCCATTTATATGGATTTTCCACAACTGCTAATGTTTAGATGACCAATAAGTAAACTGTGTAACATTTTGCTTATTTTAACAATTGATAGTCTATACAGTATACCTTCCATAGAAACCAAGCCAGCCATTGTTAAATATGTATTTTTTTTTAATAATTAGAAAAATTAATCAACATTGTTTTGAAGTTTTATAAGTTAATTGAATATTATTATTAATAATTGATTTAGTGATCCTATTTCCCTTTGAAAAATATTATCTATCTTCATTCTATATGGTACATTAAAACTGTAATGGGGGTGGAGGGTGGTGGTGGGGTGAATTGGGAGATTGGGTTTGACATATATACACTAATATGTATAAAATAGATAACTAATAAGAACCTGCTGTATAAAATAAATAAATAAAATAAAATTCAAAGAAAGAAACTGTAATGAATGCTGCTATTTTCTGTTTTAACTACCCAATTATATTCTGTTAAAGTAATCTTTGCAACATCAATGGCTAAAATATAATAGCTTCTAAAGAAAATTATTTATAATCTTAACTTTATATTAAATCCCAAGAAGTAAATAATAATGTGAGAGTGGCCTTCATTATTTCTTGGGAAGAATTTAATTAACAGGAGACCATCTCCTTCCATGAACCCACTTCAGCCTTTGAAATTTTTTGGAGTAACTGAATTCCTATCATAAATTCTTTATAAGATTTTCAAAATTACTGGAGGAAAGAAAGTGGATAAAATAATTATTGCTGTATAGCTTTGATGATAGTCAACAAGACACTGTAATTCACATGGGGTCCAATGATATGGCATTGCTTGGAAAAATTAATTATATATGTCACTTTAAAAAATTACAAATTATTTTGTGATTATTTTCTCTTAAACTGCTTTTGTAACATGATTATAGAGCACTAACACCTAATTTGGCTGCTGACCAAAAGCTCTGATCGCAATTAAATATATTTTTAAGTGAACATGAGGTCAGTAGAGGTGTTTTGATTTCAGTTCAGTTGCAAAAGTATACTCATCTTTATTGGCTATAAATCAATTCACAAACAAAACTTTCAGATAATTCTTTGGGATTTTTTGCCTTATGCTTCTTAGTGTCAAAATCACTCCCCAATAAATATTCTGGTAAGCTAGATACTGTTCTAGAGTACAGAGCCACTAAGGAAATGATGTAAAAGTCATTTAACTCAGTAAGTGAAATGAGTTCAGAAATCATGGAAAACTTTTGAAATAGAGTCTTAAGCATTTCAGAAAGTCTGTGGATTTCTATTTCATTGACTGAGACTGGGGGAAGACTGTTGTTAGTTCTAGCTCTTAGGCCAAAAGAATATCTTTTCTTACCCAAGTCATTTATTAATTGATATTTTTTATTATGTATGGTTTACAGTTGGCTAAATATATTGAGAATTTTTTCTTATTGAGAGGATGCCCTCATTGGTAGTTTACAAATATCAGACACCTTTATAGAGTGATATAAGATGTTGTTTTGTATTTTTAAAATTTTTTAAATTATACTTAATTCATAGCACATGCTATGGCATTCATTTCAGACTTTGGAGACTCTCAGTGCCAGCTCTTACACATTCCCAAAGTTATGTGAAGAATACTCTATTCAAATAGATGTTTTTGTTGTACTCTTTTAAAAATATCATTTGAATATCTCCTGAAATTTTTGTATATTTAAGGATGCAAATCTGTTATCTAAAATTATATTAACCCACATATGCTCTTAAAGTATGTACCAACTTTGACACAAATTGGAACGTTTGTATGCGATCATTTAAAACTCAAGTCATAAAATGAAAGAAACGATAAAGGTTGTTTAGGATAGAAACAACAGCAAGTTTTCAAAGAAAAACTAGACAGAAAATAAGATGGGAAATTTAAATGGTTTCACTTCTGAGAAAAATGTCTAAGTATAAAACACAGCATGACTAATCTCTGTAGAGAGAACCACCTCCTCACTAGCGTGGGTACTGTGCTGAGTGACACTTCAATGGAAGTGGGGAGAGCTCTTATTTATGTTTGACTTTTAGCTTAAAAAACAGTGGCAAAGCTCTGTGCCTAATATAGAAATGCTCTGAAAAGATCTAGTTCAATTTCATGAAAAAATAATAGAACAAAAACTTTAAAAATATACATCAATGAATAGTGTGTCCTAGTTGCACTTGTAAGGGGAACAAATGAATGGAAAAAAAAATTAATAGTTTTGTAAAATAAAAGAAAACTAATATGGGACCTTAAATATTAACTACTTTGTAGTACATGTCTATAAAATTAGAGTCACTTAAATCCATATTACTGACTCTTCCCCTTTTCTCCACACTGTTTATCTCTAGTCCCATGCAATTTAAGGATGACATGAAAAGAGTACTATATCAGTGCTACTTCCTGACTATTTTGTCATTTGGAACAATTCCTACTTTCTTTGATCTTATTGCTTGCAATCTGTGAAATTAGTCACAGAATTCCATGTTCTTATTCAATCTACCTCATAACTCCAACTTTTGAAGCACTCCAGTTTTATTACTCCATCTCCAGGATTGCTCTTTCCATCATTAGCTTTCATTTCAACCATTGAAATATATTTCATGATAATTCTTCCTCTTCTAAACATCAGTCATATTTCTCCTTGTTTTAGAGCCAAAGTCCTCCAATTAGATGCTTCCATTATCTTATTTTTACAAATCTTATATTAATCGAGCACCCAAAATGTAATAACTCCTCTCAAGTTTACATGGAACTTCCTTTTCATTTTACTTTTTATTAGTCAGCTTAGGCTGCCAAAAAACAAAAGCAAAAACACAGACTGGGTGACTTAAACAAGAGAAATTTATTTTCTTACGATTCTGGAGGGTTGGAAGTCCAAGACCAGGGCACCAGCATACTGTGGCTCTGGTAAGGACCCTCTCCCTGCCTTGCAGATGGCTCTTTTCTTTCTATGTCCTCACATTGCTCTCTGGTATCTCTTTCTACAAGGCCCTAATCCCACTATGAGGTCCTCACACTAATGATTCATTGAAACCTAATTATCTCCCAAAGACCCAATCTCCAAATACCATCATACTAGGGGTTAGAGCTTCAGCTTAGGTATAAATTGTCATTGGTGGGGGGGGACACATTTCAGTCCATAGCAACTTTACTGAAGTATTTAACATTCACTGACTGATATTTCTTTAGGAGAGAGTCTGTGTTTAACTTCATGACACCTCACCAATACATCTTCATATGCTTTCTCTATCGAAAACTTCAGTAGGGTCATAGATTCATAACAGGCATCACATTTGCAGATTATGGGAAATTTGGAAGTGCAGTACTCTGTTAGAAGGCTATCTTGTAAGCTGGACAAAAGTAAGGGTAAAAATAGAGTTCAGTGCAGCTAACAGCACAAGTATGGTTGGAGGATTATGAGGCTTATCAGCACAAGTCAGAAAGATGTTGGGATTTTAGTTGCAGGAAGTCTGAATATTAGTCAATAGTGTGATGTGACTGCCAAAGTGCAAAAGAAATTTTAAGCTACTTTAGTCAGCACACAGCTTCCAAAATAAGGGAGATAAAAACTTCACTCTCTTCTGTATCTAACTACAAAGCACTGTTACATTAAATTCTGGGTGTCACATATTCAATAATACATATTAGGGTGAATCAAAATCATACCTTATGAGTATCCCCTCTGGAAGTATAGAGTTTCAGTCTAAATAGACACCAACTTGAAAGCCAAGGCTTCAAATTCCTCAAAAACTAGAATATAATGCTACCCTAGATAAAAATAATCCCCATTCTCCCAGAAAAACAGTGACCTACCTAAATATATAATCATCTAGGGATATAAGAAATAGTCAAATTTGTACTTGCTATATTTAACTAACAGTTATTGCTTTTTCAATACCACATTGCATTCAAAATATTTTAAACTTAATTTAAGCCACATCACTGTCCGTGTCTCAGTCATCATTAATGTTACTTGGGGGCCATCTAACAAGTCATCACCACTTTCAAGTTATTAGAAAGATAGTACTTTTCTTTTTCTTTTTCTTTTTTTTTTTCTTTTTGCAGTACGTGGGCCTCTCACTGTTGTGGCCTCTCCCATTGTGGAGCACAGGCTCCAGACGCGCAGGCTCAGCAGCCATGGCTCACGGGCCTAGCCACTCTGCGGCATGTGGGATCCTCCCGGACCGGGGCATGAACCCTTGTCCCATGCATCGGCAGGTGGACTCTCAACCACTGCGCCACCAGGGAAGTCCAGATAGTACCTTTTGAAGTTAATGTTTTCACTAGAAATTTTTCTTTCAAACCACAATTAACCATATACTCATTCACTTCTTTAGGCAGCAAATGCATTTTGAGCACAGCCTGGCAGTCAGGCACTGCTGTAGGTAACAGGGATGACTCAGTGAGCAGTAACACAGCCCTACTCATTGTAGGTATGAGTGTGCTTAGGTATACTTAGGCATACTTAGGTATACATAGGTATACTTAGGTATACTTAGGTATGCTTAGGTATGCTTAGGTATATATTCTTCTTTGCCACAACACACACATATTGTCCATCGAATTTTTGAAGTGGTCTTTAAAATGTGTCATTACATAGTTATAGAAAACTGCAAATTTGAATTAATCCCAGGACTAATCATTAAACTGTGTTAAAGTACTTTGTTATTCTTTTTAATGGTTGACCTCTGTAAGCATACAAAACAGAAATTGATTCAAGCTCTCAAAGGCTGATGTGTCTTCTTCAAACAGGGCTTTTAATATGAAAGAATCCTAAAGAGGCCCAGCATAGTCTGGCTCCTGTGTTCTGAGGGGTAGTCTTGGGAAAAAAAAATATTACCTTACAATCAAGCATTCATAGTACTTGATGAACCTTAAAAAGGGGGCATTTGGTGGTCAAAATGTGCAAACGCCCACTTAGAAATAAGTCCTAGGGATGTAATGTACAGCAAGGTTACTGTAGTTAATAACACTGTATTGTGTACTTGGAAGTTATTAGGAGAGTAGATCCTAAAAGTTATCATCAGAAGAAAAATAATTGTAACTATGTGTGTGATGGATGTTTACTAACTTATTGTGGTGATTACTTTGCAGTATATACATATATTGAATCATTATGTTGTATGCATGAAACATTGTTATATGTCAATTGTATATCAATTAAAAGAAAGGGGAGGGGCAAGATGAAATTTTTCTTGCTCCAAAGAGCCAATGTTTGGATGGCAGATTGCCACTGATTTTATTCATTTGAATAATATTCTATTAACTATTCCTAATTTTTTTAATAATTAACATAACTCATTAGGAGAGTAAATTTACTAACTCTGAAAATCTTAATAAAGAATTGGATGACTAAATATTCTTTCTTACTTTTCTCTCTCTCTCTTTTAAAGTTCTACTGGTATCTAAAGATACTAGGGAATCTAATCCCTCTGCATTCTAACTTGTTACATATTTTTTAACTTGGTAAGGGGCTTTGAAATAATCAGATCATTGATAGTGAATGCCATGATCAAGAAATGATAAGTGGTGGGATTGGAACCAAGATAGCAGAGTAGAAGGACATGATCTCACTCTCTCTTGTGAGAACGCCAGAATCACAACTAGCTGCTGGACAATCATCGACAGGAAGACACTGAAAATCACCAAAAAAGATACCCTACATCCAAAGACAAAGGAGAAGCCACAGTGAGACGATAGGAGGGGCACAATCACAGTAAAATCAAATCCCATAACTGCTTGGTGAGTGACTCACAGACTGGAGACAACTTATACCAGAGAAGTCCACCCACAGAAGTGAAGGTTCTGAGCCCCATGTCAGGCTTCCCAACCTGGGGGTCTGGCAACGGGAGGAGGAGTTCCTAGAGAATCAGACTTTGAGGGCTACTGGGATTTGATTGCAGAACTTTGACAGAACTGGGGGAAATAGAGACTCCACTCTTGGAGGGCAAACACAAAGTAGTGTGCACATCAGGACCCAGGGGAAGGAGCAGTGACCCCAGGGGAGACTGAATCAGACCTACCTGCTAGTGTTGGAGGGTCTCCTACAGAGGTGGGGGGTGGCTGTGGCTCACCGTGGGGACAAGGACACTGGCAGCAGAAGTTATGGGAAGTAATCCTTGGTGTGAGCCCTCCCAGAGTCTGCCATTAGCCCCACCAAAGAGCCCAGGTAGTCTCCAGCGATGGGTTTCCTCAGGCCAAACAACCAACAGGGAGGGAACCCAGCCCCACCCATCAGCAGTCAAGCGGGTTAAAGTTTTACTGAGCTCCTCCCACCAGACCAACAGTCAGCTCTACCCACCACCAGTCCCTCCCATCAGGAAACTTGCATAATCCTCTTAGATAGCCTCAGCCACCAGAAGGCAGACAGCAGAAGCAAGAAGAACTACAATCCTGCAGCCTGTGGAACAAAAAACACATTCATAGAAAGATAGACACAATGAAAAGACAGAGGGCTATGTACCAGATGAAGGAACAAGATAAAACCCCAGTAAAACAACTAAATGAAGTGGAGATAGGCAACCTTCCAGAAAAAGAATTCAGAATAATGATAGTAGAGATGATCCCGGACCTGGGAAAAAGAATGGAGGCAAAGATCGAGAAGATGCAAGAAATGTTTAACAAAAACTTAGAAGAATTAAAGAACAAACAAACAGAGATGAACAATACAATAACTGAAATAAAAACTACACTAGAAGGAATCAATAGCAGAATAACTGAGGCAGAAGAACGGATAAGTGACCTGGAAGACAGAATGGTGGAATTCACTGCTGTGGAACAGAATAAAGAAAAAACAATGAAAAGAAATGAAGACAGCCTAAGAGACCTCTGGGACAATACTAAACACAACAACATTCACATTATAGGGGTTCCAGAAGGAGAAGAGAGAGAGAAAGGACCAGAGGAAATATTTGAAGAGATTATAGTCAAAAACATACCTAACATGGGAAAGGAAATAGGCACCCAAGTCCAAGAAGAGAGTCCCATACAGGATAAACCCAAGGAGAAACATGCCGAGACACCTAGTAATCAAATAGGCAAAAAAATTAAAGACAAAGAAAATTATTAAAAACAGCAAGGGAAAAAAGGATAAAAAACATACAAGAGAACTCCCATAAGGTTAACAGCTGATTTCTCAGCACAAGCTCTACAAGCCAGAAGGGAATGATGTGATATACTTAAAGTGATGAAAGGGAAGAACCTACAATCAAGATTACTCTATCCAGCAAGCATCTCATTCAGATCTGATGGAGAAATCAAAAGCTTTATGGACAAGCAAAAGTTAAGAGAATTCAGCACCACCAAACCAGCTCTACAACAAATGCTAAAGGAACTTCTCTAAGTGGGAAACACAAGAGAAGTAAAGGACCTACAAAAACAAACCCAGAACAATTAAGAAAATAGTAATAGGAACATACATATCAATAATACCCTAAACGTGAATGGATTAAATGCTCTAACCAGAAGACACAGGCTTGCTGAATGGATACAAAAACAAGACCCATATATATGCTGTATACAAGAGACCCACTTCAGACCTAGGGACACATCCAGGCTGAAAGTGAGGGGATGGAAAAAGATATTCCATGCAAATGGAAATCAAAAGAAAGCTGGAGTAGCAATACTCATATCAGATAAAATAGACTTTAAAATAAAGAATGTACAAGAGACAAGAAAGGAGACTACATAATAATAAGGGGATCAATCCAAGAAGAAGATATAACAATTATAAATATATATATACCCAATATAGGAAAACCTCAATACATAAGACAACTGCTAACAGCTATAAAACAGGAAATTGACAGTAACAAAATAATAGTGGGGGACTTTAACACCTCACTTACACAGATCATTCAAAATGAAAATAAATAAGGAAACAGAAGCTTTAAATAACACAATAGACCAGATAAATTTAATTGATATTTATAGGACATTCCATCCAAAAACAGCAGATTACACTTTCTTCTCAAGTGTGCATGGAACAGTCTCCAGGATAGATTACATCTTGGGTCACAAATCAAGCCTCAGTAAATTTAAGAAAATTGAAATCATATCAAGCATCTTTTCTGACCACAACACTATGAGATTAGAAATGAATTACAGGGGGAAAAAAACGTAAAAATCACAAACACATAAAGGCTAAACAATACATTACTAAATAACCAAGAGTTCACTGAAGAAATCAAAGAGGAAGTCAAAAAATACCTGGTGAAAAATGACAATGAAAACACGATGATCCAAAACCTATGGGATGCAGCAAAATCATTTCTAAGAGGGAAGTTTGTAGCTATACAAGCCTACCTCAAAAAACAAGAAAAATCTCAAATAAACAATCTAACATTACACCTAAAGGAACTAGAGAAAGAAGAACAAACAAAACCCAAAATTAGCAAAAGGAAAGAAATCATAAAGATCAGAGCAGAAATAAATGAAATAGTAACAAAGAAAACAATAGCAAAGATCAATAATACTAAAAGCTGGTTCTTTGAGAAGATAAACAATATTGATAACCCATTAGCCAGACTCATCAAGAAAAAGGGAGAGGACTCAAATCAATACAATTAGAAATGAAAAAGAAGTTACAACAGACACTGCAGAAATACAAAGCATCCTAAGAGACTACTACAAGCAACTCTACACCAATAGAATGGACAACCTGGAAGAAATGGACAGATTCTTAGAAAGGTATAACCTTCCAAGACTAAACCAGGAAGAAATAGAAAATATGAACAGACCAATCACAAATAATGAAATTGAAACTGTGATTAAAAATCTTCCAACAAACAAAAGTCCAGGACCAGATGGTTTCACAGGTGAATTCTATCAAACATTTAGAGAAGAACTAACACCCATCCTTCTCAAACTCTTCCAAAAAATTGCAGAGGAAGGAACACTCCCAAACTCATTCTATGAGGCCACCATCACCCTGATACCAAAACCAGACAAAGATACTACAAAAAAAAGAAAATTACAGACCAATATCACTGATGAATATAGGTGCAAAAATCCTCAACAAAATACTAGCAAACAGAATTAAACAACACATTAAAAGGATCATACACCATGACCAAGTGGGATTTATAGCAGGGATGCAAAGATTCTTCAGTATACACAAGCCAATCAATGTGATACACCATGTTAACAAATGGAAGAATAAAAACCATACAATCACCTCAGTAGATGCAGAAAAAGCTTTTGGCAAAATTCAACACCCATTTATGATACAAACTCTCCAGAAAGTGGGCAGAGAGAGAACCTACCTAAACATATAAAGGACATATACGACAAACCCACAGCAAACATCATTCTCAATGGTGAAAAACTGAAACCATTTCCTATAAGATCAGGAACAAGACAAGGATGTCCACTCTCACCACTATTATTCAACATAGTTTTGAAAGTCCTAACAATGGCAATCAGAGAAGAAAAAGAAATAAAAGGAATCCAAATTGGAAAAGAAGAAGTAAAACTATCACTACAGATGACATGATACTATACATAGAGAATCTTAATGATGCCACCAGAAAACTACTAGAGCTAATCAATGAATTTGACAAAGTTGCAGGACACAAAATTAATGCACAGAAATCTCTTGCATTCCTATGCACTAATGATGAAAAATCTGAAAGAGAAATTAAGGAAACACTCCCATTTACCATTGCAACAAAAAGAATAAAATACCTAGGAATAAACCTACTTAGGGAGACAAAAGACCTGTATGCAGAAAACTATAAGACACTGATGAAATAAATTAAAGATGATACAAACAGATGGAGAGATATACTATGTTCTTGGATTGGAAGAATCACTATTGTGAAAATGACTATACTACCCAAAGCAATCTACAGATTCAATGCAATCTCCATCAAATTACCAATGGCATTTTTCACAGAGCTAGAACAAAAAAAATTAAAATTTGTATGGAGACAAAAAAGACCCCAAATAGCCAAAGCAGTCTTGAGGGAAAAAAACAGAGCTGGAGGAATCAGACTCCCTGATTTCTGACTATACTATAAAACTATAGTAATCAAGACAATACTGTACTGGCACAAAAGCAGAAACATAGATCATTGGAACAAGATAGAAAGCCCAGAGTTAAACCCACACACATATGGTCAACTAATCTATGACAAAGGAGGCAAGGATATAAAATGGAGAAAAGACAGTCTCTTTAATAAATGGTGCTGGGAAAACTGGACAGCTACATGTAAAAGAATGAAATTAGAACACTCCCTAACACCATACACAAAAATAAACTCAAAATTGATTAGAGACCTAAATGTAAGACCAGACACTATAAAACTCTTAGAGGAAAACATAGGAAGAACACTTTTTGACATAAATCACAGCAAGATCTTTTTTGATCCACCTCCTAGAGTAATGGAAGTAAAAACAAAAATAAACAAATGGGACCTAATGAAACTTAAAAGCTTTTGCACAGCAAAGGAACCATAAACAGTATGAAAAGACAACTCTCAGAATGGGAGAAAATATTTGCAAATGAATCAACGGACAAAGGATTAATCTCCAAAATATATAAACAGCTCATGCAGCTCAATATTTAAAAAACAACCCAATCCAAAAATGAGCAGAAGACCTAAATAGACTTTTCTCCAAAGAAGACATACAGATGGCCAAGAAGCACATGAAAAGCTGCTCAACATCACTAATTATTAGAGAAATGCAAATCAAAACTACAATGAGGTATCACCTCACACCAGTTAGAATGGGCATCATCAGAAAATCTGCAAACAACAAATGCTGGAGAGGGTGTGGAGAAAAGGGAACCCTCTCGCACTGTTGGTGGGAATGTAAATTGATACAGCTACTATGGAGAACAATATGGAGGTTCCTTAAAAATCTAAAAATAGAATTACCATATGATCCAGCAATCCCACTACTGGGCATATACCCAGAGAAAACCATAATTCAAAAAGACACATGCACCCCAATGTTCATTGCAGCACTATTTACAACAGCCAGGTCATGGAAGCAACCTAAATGCCCATTGACAGACGAATGGATAAAGAAGTTGTGGTACATATATACACTGGAATATTATTCAGCCATAAAAAGGAACGAAATTGAGTCATTTGTTGAGACATGGATGTGTCTAGAGACTGTCATACAGAGTGAAGTAAGTCAGAAAGAGAAAAACAAATATCGTATATTAATGCATGTATGTGGAACCTAGAAAAATGGTTAAGATGAACTGGTTTCCAGGGCAGAAATTGAGACACAGGTGTAGAGAACAAACGTATGGACACCAAGCAGGGAAAGCGGCAGGGTGGTGGTGGTGGTGGTGGTGTGCTGAATTGGGTGATTGGGATTGACATGTATACGCTGATGTGTATAAAATGGATGACTAATGAGAACTTGCTGTATAAAAAAATAAATAAAATTAAATTAAAAAATAAAAAAAGAAAGGGTAAGTGGCAATCCAAGTTGTGATTTAAGATGTTTGATCTGATGGCCAGGGAGTTTAGGAAGGAGGTTCCTAATCTAAGTGTCCTTGTTCTGTGAGATAGACAGGGTATTGTGAAATTACACTTTTTGTGCCCAGAGCATCGGCCAGGGCCATTAGCTGAGCTCTGCAGTAATCTACAGCTCTGAGGTTTCAACAAAGAGGCAATAGGGAAGAGCCCAATTTCCCTTTGCTGATACACTCTAGCACCCTTGATGTGTCACAGTTGTCATTCAAACTAATGTTGCTCTTGCAACAACCCAAAAACTCTTTCCTTCAGCTTCAGCCTATCTAATATTTTGGTCAAAAATTTGTAGGAGGCAATGCAACTAGTATAGATTAGTTGGCCTAGGTTTGAATCCATTTCTCCGATTACAAGTCAGGTGGCTTTGTACAAAGTACGTAATCTTTCTAAATACTAGTTTTATGAATGAAGTGGAGAAAATAAGTTTCCATCTTGCAGTGTCTTTGTAAGATCACATATATATAATACATATAATGTATATATATATATACAGCTACGTACATATAGGATTTTATATGTATAAATATAGTACACATACGCACATAGAGAGAGAGAGAGTCATAGTGTCATGGTGTCATAAGGCATGGGCCAGAAGCAGTCAGGACAGTAAGAAAAGTAAATAATTGCATTATTTCAAGGTTACAGCAGCTTCTGATACTTGGCAGATGTTACTTTCCAACTCCACTCTTCTAGACTGTTGACCCAGAGCTTTCTTCACTTGATAGTGTGCCCTGGCCAAATTGTACCATCACGTGTGAGGCATCCTGCATTGTCACATGGACCAGAAATATCAGTTGGTTTGCTGAGAACTACAGAACCACTATGTTCCAGTTGGAAGCAAAGGGGAAATGTGAAGATGACTATTATGACTCAAGTACCTGCAGGAAATAGAGTGTGTTTTTCTTGATTGTCCATGATTCAATTCCCTTATCCCATATTTAATGTAAGCTCACCCAGTAGAATTCTGAATCCAAGAAGAAAAATACGTATACTAGATACACTAGGTAAGATTCCTGGGAAGAAAGCTATTTCAAACATACACTGCCCATTGGGTTTGTTGGTGAGGAGTAGAATGTAAAAACGAGGAGTTACAAGTGTGTAATAATAACACCCCCCCATATTATTAATGGGTGCAGGTTAGAGGGTTGACTTGTAATGAGGAAAGAGAAAGCAGAAAGGAAATGATGGAGACTCTGATGCTGTTAGAAATAATTTGTGTAATATTTTTGCAATAATAACCTGTACTCTAGAATATTTGCCAAGAAATTTTGAGAACAAGTTTATGAGTATATATAAGTATAAGAAATAAAATAGATATTTCAATGACCAACCTTGCCGTTAAGATATGTAATGGAATATTCATTCATTGGATCAGCAAGTGTTTTTGAGCATGTGCCATGTTCCAGTCATTGTAGGCACTGGGGACACAGGGATGAACAAATCCTACTAGGTCCCTGATTTGAGAGAGCACGTAGTGAATAGTTGCAATATTATGGCATATGGCTTCAGTGTTAGCATTTTAAGGTAAAATTTTTAAAAATATATATTCTCATCTTTTGATGATTATTTTTAACTAGCAGATTTTTGTAGGATCTAGTGCTTACAGTATATGCATTCCAGTTTTAACATTTTTTTTCTCAAAAATCATAAATCTGGTGACCTGTTTTGGTGCCTCCTGCTTTCACACTGGGGAGGGGATGAGTAGCCAAGATATAATGCAGCCTCCAGCTCATAATTAGTATCCCTTATATCTCTGAGCATACATTTCATACTTTACAGTTCTTGGTTTTAAATTACTACTTACTTCCCAGGTAAACTATTAGACTCTGTTATGAGAAAAATTTTATATTGGATGAGAAGAATCAGAAAAAGTTGACCTTAAGAATGAGAACCACATTTCTAGAGTACCTATGATAGGCTAGGAACTATTGTGTACTTGAAATAAACTATTTACTTACACTAATTTTTTTTAAACATGTCTGTGAGGCCGTCAAATAACATTGTAGTGAGAAATGTCAGCTTGAATAATTAGGATAGTGTTGTTGTAGATGGCAGGAGGTTGAACATCATTCAATAAATACAGGGAAGCAGGATTTGTATCAATCACTGCCCAAGGAGCTTTCCACAATCTATTGTGCTTTTGCTGGAGAAGTATTTGTACTCTAGAGTGCTCTGTCAGCACCCAGCTATTTCATGAAGAAAACTGGTCTCTGCACAACCACGTGAGACATCCATCCATAGGAATGTGAGTTTAGAAGATGCCACAAAATTCGGAGAAATGACTTGCAGAGTTACTAAGCCTTCAGCAGAGCCAGGTTGCTTACCTTACTACAGATGCTCACCCCCCTACTTTAGTTAAAGACATCACTAGTAACAGATGAAAGAAATAATTACAACACACCCCATGTTTATTTTATAGGGAGAGGATTAACATACAAATTCACCTTCTCCTTTGATTTTCTTTTAAATGGATAGATACCTGCAGGCACTTAGGAGATAGAAACTGTATCTACATATAAAAAGGGAATGAGGAAATTAAGGTTGTTATCAGAAAAGTGCAACCCCAAAATCCCCTCTCTTTAAACAAATGCTATTGAAAGTTCAGTGAGGAAAATCTAGATAGCATCATCAATTCTGTTTTTGTTGGGAGACCTGGTTTGGTGTTTCCACATCTGAGTCATTAAGGATAATGACTCTAGTAGAAAGGGGTGGCACAGGGAGATCTTTTGGCTCAGACACATTCATCCTTGCTCTGTCTTTCCTGTTCATGCCCTCAGCTTTTAACATGAGCACCCAGGCTGCTTCTGTGAAAACAGGATCTTTGACGACATTTTCATTTATGACTGCTGCTTCTTTCTGATTTGAAGTTATGAGTCCAATTATGTCAACAGCCACTCTTTCTGATGTGTAAGAAAACTCTGTGGCTGAGCGAAATGTATTCTAGTTTCCTCATCCCCCCCAGGCACCTTTCAGTGTAGGCTGCTTTGGGAGACTTGCACTTGGATATGTCCCTATATATCTTCACCTCATTTGTGGTACCATTTGCCATCACCATGAGCAAATGGTATGTATTTCTAGTGCACTGAAAAGCAGAAAAAGAGAAAGAGAGGGAGAGAGGAATAAATTAATACTTAACACCCAAATTCTTCATTATTATGAAACATTGGTTAATAACCTATTGGACTAGAGGCTTTGCAGAGTAATTTAAGAGCTCATTGCACTATGCTCTATAGCTTTACTGATAACCAAGAAACAGAGTGGAATGGAAGACATTTCACCCAGTAAATGTTGAGAAAAATAAATTAAATGATAAAATTCAATATTTTTCTTGCTTACAAGCCAAGGGTTAAGTGTATCTGATAGAAATTCACATTCTACCAGCTGTCCTTAGTAATGAGAAAAAATAAATACACAATGAGAAAACCTGTCCCGTGCCATGTGACAGATGGATGGATAGATAGCTTGGAGAAGCAGAGCTGTTTGTTGTTAAGTAGACAATTTTAAGCACTTCACATGGTTTTAATCATTTTGAAAAGTACACATGATCACCTGTCTTGAATGTTTATTTTCCTTGTCAAGGTCTTGGCAGCGCTGAGTAGATATTTTCTAGGAAAGAATTTTCTGTGTATACATACCTATGGTATCCTGTTTTGTATTTTAAAATTCTGCCACTTAAGATTATTAGACATTAAGAAGACAATCTTTTTTAAAAATATTTTATTTATTTATTTATTTTTGGCTGCATCAGGTCTTAGTTGTGGCTTGCAGGATCTTTCATTGTGGCTTGCAGGTTTCTCTCTAGTTGTAGCACACGGGCTCAATAGTTGCAGCGCACGGGCTTAGTTGCCCTGTGGCATGTGGGATCTTAGCTCCGCAACCAGGGGTTGAACCCATGTCCCCTGCACTGGAAGGTGGATTCTCGACCACTGGACAACCAGATAAGTCCCAGGAGGACAATCTTTTTTTAACCAAATATACACAACTTAAGTTACCAAGAGAAAACAGTATTTTCCCAGAAAAGAAGCTGAAATTTTCATTTAAGTAATAATACTGAGTAAAATATATCACAGACAAATATCCTTTATTGTGAAACTACCATGTCCCCTAACATTAGATATTCTACATAAATTATCTCGTATTTTCAAAAGAATCCTACCTGGCACAGCGTAGCAATAATGATTAGATGAGGAAATGAACATTTCTAAAGGTTGAATGAAGCGCTACAAATCTCACAGCTATCAAGTGACAAAACTTAGATCTGAATCTTCTTTCTGATTTTTTTTTTTTTTTTTTTTTGCGGTTCGCGGGCCTCGCACTGTTGTGGTCTCTCCCGCTGCGGAGCACCGGCTCCTGACGCGCAGGCTCAGAGGCCATGGCTCACGGGCCTAGCCGCTCCGCAGCATGTGGGATCTTCCCAGACCGGGGCACGAGCCCGTGTGCCCTGCATCGGCAGGCGGACTCTCAACAACTGCGCCACCAGGGAAGCCCCTTCTTTCTGATTTTACTCCACTGCTGTATGATGTCACAGACACAGGTGAGAGAACCACCAACTTCTGAGGGAATTCTGTGAATTAAATTGGAGGATACACAACTATTTTTGAGTTATAGCCAAATCTGATTTTTGTTAAATATTATTAATTTGTGACACCATACACATCACCTAATTTAATACTTACAGAAATCCTATGGTAGGCATTATTATTTTCCATTTAATATGATAATTTTATTTAACAAGATTAACTGATATTTCCATAGTCATTTAAAAGTAAATAGAATTGATATAAAACTTAGACCTATCAAGGTCAAAAGATATTTCTTCTAGCCACTGGATTTTTCTATTAAATAGAAATTGTTAAAAATTTCTTGAATAGTTCTGTGTCTTTTTCTTTCTTTCACATAAAACCCAGTTTACTCAGAACTGGTGCCGACAAAATTGTGAAATATAGAAATTCCTATTTCAGGGTTTTCTCTCTCTTGCCAGTATCCCTTTCACCTTTATCTTGTTTCTCTAAACATTTTTTCCAAAGCTCTATTCTATTTCTTGTTTCATTCCACTAGTCCACTAAGATGATAGTTGATAAA
The DNA here is from genome assembly GCF_059928025.1 of Delphinapterus leucas. NCBI lineage: Eukaryota > Metazoa > Chordata > Mammalia > Artiodactyla > Monodontidae > Delphinapterus > Delphinapterus leucas. The sequence continues at coordinate 40,724,651 of NC_143146.1, read as the reverse complement.
AGATTAAGGCTCTGCATCTCCCGGGAGTACTTATATTTTAATGGAGGTCTCTTGCTGATCAAAAAAGCCTCCAAGATGCAGAGGAATAAATTCTAAAGGTAGCAGGCGGGAGAGATATTTTTAGATAGGAGCATCTGGCTTGCCCCTCTAATCACATCCCATAAGCTGCCTACTCCATTTATTTGTAAGACCTTGGCTTTGCTGTTTACAGTGAGAAGGTTCTCTGTAATTGCACATGCTTTTTCAGAGGTTTCAATCCTGTCTCAGAGATGGTGTGATATTGGTACCTCAATATTTATTCTCTCTCCTAGTCCCACATTTTTGATGACTGGAACAAATTCCAAAAGCCTTTTTAATGATGATGTAAAGCCTTGAACAAAATGAAAATCTGTTGTTTTAGCATACATATTTGGAAGAGAATAATTCAGCTGTCATAGGATGAAAGACTTGTCTGGAAATGCCATCTTTCCTTCGATGTGTTATGATGCACACCTAAAAGGGAAATACCATTTTGTATAAATGTCCTCTAAGATACAAAGAAAAGAATGCATAATAAAACATCCAGCAAGCTTTTGTCACTTCACGTGCAGAACTCTCTCTTTAAAGCGTATTAAGCCAAGCGAGTACGCCTACTTGTTTTATTGACTGAAAGAACTGAAAAGATTAAGAGAAAGTTTATTTTTTTTCTTTTAAGCCCTGATTTAGCATATACGCTAGATTAAATTGGGTGCTCTCACATAACAATTTTCTATGCAAAAATAGACACCCTACTATCTATTTTAGGTAGTTTCAAACCTAAAATGCTGAATAATTTTCAAAAAGGCTTAGTAATTAAGTGTGATGATAATGCATTAAAAATGGAAAACAAAGGAGACTTTCAAACATTCTTGAAGTGAAGGAAGTTGCGAAGCATCTTGAAAACCTAGGCCTTCATTTGGTCAGTTAGTTAATATCGTAGTATTTGACTGCTAAGTACAGTAGTCTTCCTTGACCAAATGTTAACATTTGCCACTCATTTTAATATTTGTTTAAAAACCTTGGGCATTTACCTATTTCCTGCTTTACATTATTCATTTTTCCAAACATTCTGAGGATGATTTTGTATTATGGAGCTTACAATTAAAGATAAGCTATTTAGTGCCATAATTTATTTTTTTTCTGTAGCATTATACATACTCAAGAATGAAGCAAAAAGAAAGAGGCATATAAATCAGCATCCTAAATACAAATTCTGCATTCCAAACTCCTTCCCAAAAGCAGGCATGAATAATTTTGAAGAGTAAAAGGGCAAGACATCACTATGATATAGCTCATGTAGCAACTGATTTTTTTTTTTTTTCAGAAGTCCTTAACTGTTTTTCAGATTTACTGGTCAATCATTCATCACCAACAATTCATTAAATTTCTACTGTATGCTTAAATTTCTACAAGTATGAACTGCATCTACTTCTCTTCATATAAATATTAACATTTATGCTGTTGGAAGTCTCCAGATAACTTATTAGCACAGAATGTCCAAATGACTGGTAAACCAACCATTTCTCCAGAGTCTCCAGCTTATGTCAAAGTCACCACTATTCTGAGTCATACAACTTCTACTTATGAAAGTATATTTGAAAAGTCCTTTAGCCTCCAGAGGCCCACATTTGTTAATAAGTATTGTCAATTCTATTTCTGTAGTATCTCTCATACCAATTTTCCCCATTTTTAACATTCCCTACCATATTTTATTTCTCTCCAGTTTAGGTAGTTCCAGTAACTGCTTGACTTTCCTCTTCATCCAGTGCTTCTTATTCAGTCCTCCAACTACTGAAGACAGATTTACCTTATTAAAGAGTACGTTTAATTATGTTAGCGCTCTAATCCCACTGCTTCCTCCTAAAATGTATAAACACCTTAGGCTCGCTGTGCAAGGTCCTGTACAATTTCACTCCTGACATAACTTTCTAAACTTTCTCAAATGTTTCCCCTAAAGGTAACTTAATTTCAAGCCAAAATGCATTATTTATTCTTCTCTAAATAATGATTCCATACATTTTCATCTCTAAACTCCTACTATAGCTTATTCTCTCCCTCTGCTCCAATCCTTTAATCTTCATTTAAATCTGCCTCCATGAGGTCTGTCCCCACCAACACCCCTGTCTACCATCAACAACAACAAAAAAATAAAATTGTATCAATATGTTGTTTCTAAACTCTTAAGGACTTTATCTTCATATTTCCAATAACAATTATATTAAGCCTGTACTGCAGTAATCTGCATACCTGTCATAACACTCATACTTGGGAATACTTTTTAGAAGGAGAACATGTTTATCAGTTCATTTTTAAACCAAAGTTTATTTTTTTACAGTGAAATTTATACTAACAACTACTGTCTCTGACTCTTGGTTTTCTTGTTTGTGAAATGGAGATAATAATTTGTTATTATCAGGGCTGTTTTGACAGACAAATAAGGTAAGTACTTTAGCATAGGTGTGCTTACTTTACCTCTTATTATGAGATATCAGAGATTGATGTGTACAGAGTGAATATGCAGATGAATTGTCTGACCTTGAATATTCTGGCCATTGTACACTTTCCTGCTGTCATGCCAACCAGCTGCCTGCCAAATTGATGCTTCATGGAAAGGCAAGCTTGCAATTGAGTACAGTTGAATTATACGCCGTAAAATCAACCGTCAGTATTATTTGATTAACATTGTATATGCTTATGCTAAAATGTGACTTCTTCACTATTCTTTCATTTTAAAATTAAGGAGACTATTTGTGATAAGGATGAAAAATTTATGGCAAAAATATAACACAGTTTTTGAACATATATTTTGTGCAAGGCGTATGGTGGCTTCATTTTGCAGAAAAGTGAACATTTTTGGAGCTTTTCTTGAATGATTCATATTAACTACATATTATCCCCTTCAGGCTACTGAAATTCTATTAGGAATTATTTCTAAAAGATAGAATTTGTGGTAAGGTCAGAAATAGAAGAGATATTTTGCCATAAAATCCATAAAGACTTTATAGTTTTGAGAAGGCCAGTGACTCCTGGATTCCCCAGCTTTCACTCAGTTTTATAATTTAGGATTATATATTTATGGCCCTTGCTATGTTTTCTTTTTGATCCTTATTGCTGTTAAATACTCAGTACCATAGTGTGTACCCTATTCACAGGTGTTATATATGACCTTTGCAAAATATTCTTAAGGCAGTAAATTAAAGTAAAATGTGCTCATAAATGTAATGGTATAATATTCTTTATATTTTCATATATCTTCAATATATGAAATACATTAAACTCATGATGTCATTGAATATATTATGTGTTGTAATATAATGTCAATAAGTTGATATGTTATACATATTCACCCATGTTTCTAATTACTGATTTAATTATACCAATGTTTAAGGAGCATCTAATTTGTATTCAGCTGCTCATCACTCTAATCATTATACCTTTGCTTAGCATTTTATATCTTTATGCTAAAATGTGATCCCTAAATGTTCCATGTTTTAAAATTAAGGAGGTAGTTGCATTAAAGGAAGAAGGATTTATGAGGAGAATATAGAACTCATAATGATATGTATTTTGTGTGAGAAATACAGTGGCCCAGTTTTTGAAAAATATTGTGGTTTTGAGCAGTTCTTGAATTATTTACAATAAGCACTATTTTAAATATTGCTTAATAATTTTCAAAGTGACTTAATAGTCATTATTTTATTACCTTCTCACAGTAGCCCTAACATGTAGACATAGAATCATTATTATTATCAAAATCTGCCTTTGAGAAGAATGAATCACTGAGTTTTCAAGAGACAAGCCCAGGGTCTTGCAGTTTCTATTTAGGAAAACAAGCACTCATGTCCAATTCATTAGTCTCTGCAATTCACATTTTTACATTGTCTCAAGCAGATTTTCTGGCCCACATTAGTGCCATGTAAGTAAGAAGTCTTTTACAGTCTCCTTCCCCTCCTTCCCCTGCCCACACACAGTAATTGCTTGATGTGTTCTCATATCTTATATTGGTAGTTAGAAAAATATTATACCAAGAGTCACTTTTCTTTCAATACAAAGCATAATGATAGATATGGATAAGTACACAGGTCCTTTGAGTATAGAGATCTGTATCAATCTCTAGGTTCTCCAGAGAAAACTATGATGTGACAAGCCTATAGTCAATTTCAAAAAGTTTTCAAAACCTTAGGGTAATTGTATTTGAATCTAATGAAAGTAATTTTCATGTAATTTCAAAATTTCTAAGTTAAGTAAACAAAAATGTCAAGGAACAAAAATTGTCACTAGGGAAATTACTGGCAACGATAGATGAGAGAATTGCCAGTTCTCTATGATTTCCACAATCCTTGATTATCTATCTAGAACATTTAGGGTAGAACACCCAAATAATCTTCATTAATCTTCTTCTATCGTTCCATTTCAAATGCACAACTGTGCCTATGACAAATATAGACCCTGCAATAAATTCCATGAGGGCACAGTGGGGAGCGGGGGATGGGTTAAAGATGGAGTTGACTAGAAATGGAGCAAAAACACAATATCGTGTAATACAGACCATTTGTAACATAAAGGTAGCAACCTGACTTATGAGTTATTTAGCTTGCAAATTCATTATGAAGGCATGTTGTGATTGCTAGCTGTAATATGAATCAGTTCTAGAAAATGATGTTTCAACTAGTATAATGCTTAATGTATTGATAAAAAGGGTATGCTTCTCAGATTAAGCTACCAAGTACGGTTAATTCATACCTCTTAGAGTTTTTTTTCTTCTTCTATTTGTAAATTTGAAATAATAATGGGAGGGATATGTCAATGCCAAGCAGAGAAGGCTGTGAAATTACTAGCACTTCTCTGTTCTTCAAGATTTGCTCTCTGGGCATTGTTAATCCATCACCTTAGTGGCCAGTTTCTCTAGGGCTATTCAGACACTTGAATCAAGCCACTTGAGGATTAAACCAGAAAACTAATTCAATCGTTTAAATTAAGAAATGCAGATTTCATATTAGTTCTTCACTAGCTTTCTTTCAGCTCAGAAACTGTGCAATTCTTGAATGATTAAATATCCCTAACAAAAGAATAAGAATAATTTCAAAGAAGCTTGAGAAGGGTATGTCTAGTTTGCTAAGGAAGAGGAGACAGCTCAGGCACACAGAACATTTCCCTGCTCTCAGAGGCTTGGTGGTTGAGGCAGGGTCCTTATTCCATTTCTTCATCCTCCTACTATAGCCTTGAAATGCGCATCTGACTACATAAACCAGATAGACAGAGCATATAGTGTGAACTTTAAATATGGCTTGGCCAGTGAGGTCACTCAGAGTGCTTCCTAAAAGAATGTTGCAATACCTCATTATCCAGAATAGTAAAGGAATGGTCAGATGAAATTTTCCAAGATTGAATTAGATAACACGGCTGTATGGAGTGAATTGCATGCTCATCCAATCTTAACTCTCATATATTTGGAGGAGGGGGGCATCAAAAGGTGTCAGTTTATTGAGTAAAAGTCACAGACACTATTCATTTGAAGCATAACACATCACAGATGCATGTTCAGGGATTGAAAGTAATGCTGCAGTAGTACCCCATATTTGTTGGAATTTGCCCAATTTGTTGAATTATGCATTGTTAATGAGGACAACACATTAAACTTATGATGTGATGCCACTGAATATATCAGGTTTTGTTATATAATGTAAATAATCAATATATATACATATGCACCCATGTTTCCACTTACTGTTTTGTATATTGAAATGTTAAAATTTCTTTACATGATCTATCTTTCAATACAAAAAATCCCCTTTATCAGAGTATATCTTGAAAACCACTATTTAAGGTAAACTGTCATAAAGATATATTTTCCTTAAAAAAGTTATAATTAGAGATTATGCTCTTGACCAAGGAGTCAGAATAAAATATTGATAATGACAAACAATATATCATAAGGTATGGAAACAATGTCTATAAGCTTTATTATAATTTGGAATAGAAAAATTATGTTCTAAGGCATTAGCATGGCTTTAAAAGATGCCCCAAAATTTCCCTCCCCCCAAAATCTATATTATTATATGAATGGACTCAAGACTAATGTGATAAGAGGTTGAGAGTCTCTAAGTATTCTAAGTGATTTATTGATAAAGTCCCTTACTTCTGTAAACTTCTATGATTTACGTATTTCAAAGGTATTTGATTTCTATAATGAAAAGCAGCCCAAATTGTACTTATTTTTCTTTTTCTCTAGATGAATTTGTGATAGCTCTACTGCAAAATCAGTCCATTGATTTAGTAAATTTTCTCTGGAAATTCTTTTTAAAAATATGAATTTTTTCTCATCTTTTGCTACTAAGTGGAACATTGGTGTGTTGTCAGTTGGATGAAACACAATCATGATGTTAACTGCTCCTCTAATCTATATATATTTTTTTAGTATGATATTACCCCAAATAATTCCAGATTGATTAGGGACATACATTACTACCAAGAAGTAAAACTTATGTTAAAATTGTTCCAATTGACTCTACAGATGATATACCATATATCTTATACAAGTGACAATATCTGCCTCTGATTTTTTTAAACCCAAAAAGAAGAAATTAACTGAAGAAGTATTGGTAGTGTAATATTTATTGAATGCCCAAAGTCAGGCAATGTTTTAAGTACTTTAAACATGTTTGCTTATTAAATACAACTTTCACGTGATATAAGGGTATCTTTAGCCACATTTTGTCAGTGAAGAAATTAAGACAGACAAATTTTAATAACAAACTCGGTAATCTTTAAACTTGAGTATTAACAAGAGCTTATGTTTATGGAGCAAAGGTCAAGCAAAGTCCTCTGTGAATCTGTGTCTCAGGATTTAGTACATGGTTAGTATTTTCTCAAGAAAGAAAAAAATTGAATGCTCTTTTTAGCATTCCCTCCTTTGAAGTTCATGCATATACTATCTCTTTTTTTTTGTTAATAGATCATACTTTTGGTGTCACAAAAATTTTCTCCACTTTTCTTTTAGGTGTTGTATGGTTTAGATTTTATTTTTAGGTCCATGAAACATGAATTTTTGCATATGATGCTAAATAAGAATTGAGAGTCTTTGATGCATATGAATATACAACTATTTCAGCACCATTTGCTGAAAAGATCATTTTTTTTTCAACTGAATTATCTTCACACCTTTGTTGAAAAGTAGCTGTCCTAATATATGTAGGTCTACTTCTCGAATCTATTTTGTTCCATTGGTTGTTCCATTGGTCTATTATTCCACCTTGAGTCTAATCCCGCAAGTTTTGGATTGTAGCTTTACAATAAATCTTCAATCAGATATTCTTAGCCTTCCAACTTTGTTCTTTTTTTTCAAGGTTATTTTCCCTATTCTAGGTCCTTTGCATTTTCATGTGAATTCTAGAATCATCTTGTCAATTTCTATAAAGAATCCTGAAGGAATTTGTTAAGGTTTGCCTTGTTGCACTGGATATACCTTCCACTGTATTAAATAAAAGTGGTGACACTGGATATTCTTATCTTTTTCTGAACTTAAGGGAAAAGTATTTGGCCTTTCATCATTAAGCGTAATGTTAGTTATAGGATTTTTATAGGTGTCCTCTATATTGTTGAGGAAGTTTTCCTCTATTCCTAACTTACTGAGAGTCTTTTTTTAATCAGTAATGTATGATGGACTTTATGTGTGTGTATATGTAGGTGTATTTTGTTAAAATGTATTTTGTCAAAATAGTGAATTAAATTGATTGATTGTTGTACTTAATCTTGGGTGAAAGGCCAAGAAGTCATTAAATTGATTGATTTTTGAATGTGTAACCAACTTTCTACTTGAATTCATGGGATAATCCACATTTAATTGTTGTATTAGTGAGGGTTCTCCAGAGAAAACAGAACCAATAGGATCTATATATTAAGTGATTTATTGTAAGGAATTGGCTTACAAGATCATGAATGCTGTCAGACCCCAAGATCTGTAGGTCAAGTCAGCAAGTTGGAGCCCAAGGAAATCCAATGTTTAGTTTCAGTCCAAAGTGTGGGTGGCTGCAGAACTAGAAAGAGCTGATAATTTGAGTCCAAAGGCAGGAAGAAAAGCCAGTATTTCAGATCAGAGATCATAAGGCAGGAAGAATCCTCTAATTCTCTCTTAGACTAAGGGGAAGTTCAGCTCTTTTGTTTTATTTAAGCTTTCAACTGATTGAATGAGACCCATTCACATTGGTGAGTGCAATCTGCCTTACTCAGTCTACTGACGTAAATGTTAATCTAATCCAAAACCCCCTCGCAGCCAGAGTAATGTTTGACCAGATACCTGAGCACCTTGTGGCCCAGTGAAGTTAACACATAAAAATTAACCATCAAAAATCATGATCTATTATCCTGTCAATTCAATAGTGGATTCCAATTGCTGTAATTTTGTTTGGAATTTTTGAATCTATAGTCATAGGGGATACTGGTTTTTAGTTGTTATTTTTTTTATTGTAATGAATTTTTATGGGTTTTGCATCAGACCAATTCTTGCCTTACAGATTAAGCTAAGAATATACCTTCTTTTTCAATTTGCTGTAAGAGTTTCCATAGAATTCACATGATTTATTCTTTAAAAAATTGGTAAAACTGAATTTGAATTTGTTGGCATAATATTTTTCATAGTATTTCCTTATTATCCTTTAGACATCAGTAGAATTTGCAGAGATGTCCTTTCTTATTTCTGATATTGGTAAATTATTTCTTCTTATTTTTGCTTTTCTTCAGCAATCTGGTAAGGGGTTTCTCAGTTTTATTCATCTAAGTGAACCAAAGTCTTGGTTACTTTGATTTTGTCTGTGGTTTCTCTGATTTCTATTTAAATTATTTACTTTTGATCTATATAATTTCCTTTCTTAAATGAATTTTAGGCTTACTTTCTTGTTTTTCTAGTTTGTTGAGGAGGCAACTGTGGTCTTTGGTTTGATATTTTATTCATTTCTAATAGATTTACTATTATAAATGTCTATAAAAGTACTACTTTTGTGGCATTCCATTAAATTTGACATGCTGTTTTTTCATTTTCTTTAAATTCAAAATAATTTCTAATTTTCCATTTATTTATTCTTTTACCAGTCATTTCTACTGAAATGTGGTATATAGTTTATAAATATTTGGAGATTTTCTAGAGGTATCTCTGGTGTTAATTTCTAGTTTAATTTAATTACATTTAGAGAACATATTTTAAATGAGTTGAATTCTCTTAAATTTGAGACTTGTCTTATGCCTCAGAGTATTATCTCTCTTTTTACTTGTTCCAGGTGCATTTGAAAAAACTGTATATTCTGCTATTGTTAGGTAAAATGTTCTTAAAATGATCTAATGTTTGTTAGATCAAGCTAGTTGATTATGTTGTTAAAGTCTTCTATACCCATACCAATTTTGTTTGCCTTGCAATTCTATTTGCTTTTATTTCAGGTATTTTGAAGCTGTTAGTTGGTGTACAAATGTTCAGGATTATCATGTTTTCTTAATTAATGTACCATTATGAGGTCATCCTCCTTATTCCTGGGGACATTTTTGTTCTGAAATCTACTTTTATGTTGTTAGCATACCCAAGCTAGATTTCTTTTGAATTGTTTTAGAAATTTTTCACTTTTAAGCAATCTCTGTCTTTATATTTAAACTGCATATCCTGTAGGCAGCATACTAGTTAGGTATTGCTTTTTATACATTATGAAAATCTCTGCCTTTTCATTGGGTTGTAGAGGTCATTTATAACTAATGAGATTATTTATAATGTTAGGTTTAAATCTATCATTTTATTATTTGTTATTTATTTTCCCCACATGTTTATTTTCCCCTTTTTTCTTTTCCAGATTTATTTTGGATTGTGTATTTTTTGTGATTTATTTTATGTCTGTTGTTAGATTATTATTTATAACATTTTGTTTTGGTATCTTTCTTGGTTACTTCAGAATTTATGGTATACTCCTGTAAGTTACTATATTGCATCTTCCAGCAATACTCTACCTGTTCACATATAGAATAGGAAGTTCACAATTGTATACTTCACAATTGTATGCTTAAACATTTAAAATATCAATTTCATAGCCAGAAATTCTGAAAACTAAAGTTGTATTTTATTTTGGATTTTGGCACAGTTTATCCACTGCTCAGTTAAGCATACCCTCTATAAGATTTCCCTACAAATATATGACCTATAGATCAGAATATTTTTCTATAACTTGGCTAATTTGTTCCTCCAAGCTTCTGGATCCTGAATAATAAAGAAAATCAATGTGTGAAAATATTTCCCCAGTGGCATGTAAATATTATGTTTTAATTCTTTTTTACATTTTTATTGGAGTATAATTGCTTTACAATGTTGTGTTAGTTTCTGCTATATAACAAAGTGAATCAGCTATATGTATATGTATATCCCCATATCCCCTTCCTCTTGTGCCTCTCTCCCACCCTCCTTAATCCACCCCTCTAGGTGGTCACAAAGTACCAAACTGATCTCCCTGTGCTATGCAGCTGCTTCCCACTAGCTACCTATTTTACATTTGGTAGTGTATATATGTCAATGTTACTCTCTCACTTCGTCCCAGCTTCCTCTCCCCCCACCCCCTGCGTCCTCAAGTCCATTCTCTATGCCTACATCTTTATTCCTGTCCTGCCCTTAGGTTCATCAGAACCATTTTTTTTTTAGATTCCATATATAATATAGATTCCATATATAATCCATATATAATTTTATATAATTCCATATATAAACAAATGTTTGTTTTTCTCTTTCTGACTTACTTCACTCTGTATGACAGACTCTAGGTTCATCCACCTCACTAAAAATAACTCAATTTAGTTTCTTTTCATGGCTGAGTAATATTCCATTGTATATATGTACCACATCTTCTTTATCCATTCATCTGTTGATGCGCAATTAGGTTGCTTCCATGTACTGGCTATTGTAAATTGTGCTGCAATGAACACTGTGATACATGTCTCTTTATGAAGTATGGTTTCTCAGGGTATATACACAGTAGTGGGATTCCTGGGTCATATGGTAGTTCTATTTTTAGTTTTTCTAAGGAACCTCCATACTGTTCTCCACAGGGGCTGTATCAATTTGCATTCCCAACAACAGTGCAAGAAGGTTCCCTTTTCTCCACACCCTCTCCAGCATTTATTGTTTCTAGACTTTTTGATGATGGCTATTCTGAATGGTGTGAGGTGATATCTCATTGTAGTTTTGATTTGCATTTCCTTAATGATTAATGATGTTGAGCATTCTTTCATGTGTTTGTTGGCAGTCTGTATATCTTCTTTGGAGAAATGTCTATTTAGGTCTTCTGCGCATTTTTGGACTGGGTTGTTTGTTTTTTTGTTATTGAGCTGCATGAGCTGCTTGTAAATTTTGGAGATTAATCCTTTGTCAGTTGCTTTGTTTGCAACCGTTTTCTCCCATTCTGAGGATTGTCTTTCATATTGTTTATGGTTTCTTTTGCTGTGCAAAAGGTTTTAAGTTTCATTAGGTCCATTTTTGTTTATTTTTATTTCCATTTCTCTAGGAGGTGGTTCATAAAGGATCTTTCTGTGATTTATGTCATAGAGTGTTCTGCCTATGTTTTCCTATAAGAGTTTTATAGTGTCTGGTCTTACATTTAGTTCTTTGATCCATTTTGAGTTTATTTTTGTGTATGATGTTAAGAAGTGCTCTAAGTTCATTCATTTACTTGTAGCTGTCCAGTTTTCCCAGCACCACTTATTGAAGAAGTGGTCTTTTCTTCATTGTATATTCTTGCCTCCTTTTTCAAAGATAAGGTGACCATATGTGCATGAGTTTATCTCTGGGCTTTCTATCCTTGTACATTGATCTATATTTATGTTTTTGTGCTGGTACCATAGTGTCTTGATTACTGTAGCTTTGTAGTATAGTCTGAAATCAGAGTGCCTGATTCCTCCAGGTCCATTTTTCTTTCTCAATATTGTTTTGGCTATTTGGGGTATTTTGTGTTTTCATAAAAATTGTGAAATTATTATTCTAGCTTTGTGAAAAATTCCATTAGTAGTTTGATAGGAATTGCATTGAATCTGTTTTGCTTTGGGTAGTATAGTCATTTTCACAAAGTTGATTCTTCCAATCCAAGAACATGATGTTTATCTCCATCTGGTTGTATCATCTTTGATTTCTTTCATCAGTGTCTTATAGTTTTCTGCATACAGGTCTTTTACCTCCTTAGGTAGTTTTATTCCTAGGTATTTTATTCTTTTTTGTTGCAATGGTAAATGGGAATGTTTCCTTAATTCCTCTTTCTGATTTTTCATTGTTAGTGTATAGGAATGCAAGAGATTTCTGTGCATTAATTTTGTATCCTGCTACTTTACCAAATTTATTGATTAGGTCTAGTAGTTCTCTGGTAGCATCTTCAGGATTCTCTATTTATAGTATCATGTCATCTGCAAACAGTGACAGATTTAATTCTTCTTTTCCAATTTGCATTCCTTTTATTTATTTTTTTCTTCTCTGATTGCTGTGGCTAAATTTCCAAAACTGTGTTGAATAATAGTGGTGAGAGTGGGCACCCTTGTTTTGTTCCTGATCTTAGAGGAAATGCTTTCAGTTTTTCACCACTGAGAATGATGTTGGCTGTCGGTTTGTTACATATGACCTTTATTATGTTGAGGTAGGTTCCCTCTATGCTCAGTTTCTGGAGAGTTATTTTTTTATCATAAACAGGTGTTGAATATTATTGAAAGTTTCTTCTGCATCTATTGAGATTATCATATGGCTTTTATCCTTCAATTTGTTAATATGGGGTATCACATTGATTGACTTGTGTATATTGAAGAATCCTAGCATTCCTGGGATAAGTCTCACTTGATCATGGTGAATGATCCTTTTAATGTGCTGTTGGATTCTGTTTGCTAGTATTTTGATGAGGATTTTTGCATATATGTTCATCAGTGATATTGGACTGTTTTCTTTTTTTGTGGCATCTTTGTCTGGTTTGGGTATCAGGGTGATGGTGGCCTCATAGAATGAGTTTGGGAGTGTTCCTCCCTCTGTTATATTTTGGAAGAGTTTGATAAGGATAGTTGTTAGCTCTTCTCTAAATGTTTTATGGAATTCACCTCTGAAGCCATCTGGTCCTTGGTTTTTTTGTTGGAAGATTTTTAACCACAGTTTCAATTTCAGTGCTTGTGATGGTCTGTTCATATTTTCTATTACTTCCTGGTTCAGTCTTGGAAGTTGTGCTTTTCTAAGAATTTGTCCATTTCTTGCAGGTTGTCCATTTTATTGGCATATAGTTGTTCATAGTAGTCTTTCATGATCATTTCTATTTCTGCAGTGTCAGTTATTACTTCTCCTTTTTCAATCTAATTCTGTTGATTTGAGTCTTCTCCCTTTTCTCTTGATGAGTCTGGCTAATGGTTTATCAGTTTTGCTTATTTTCTCAAAGAAACAGCTTTTAGTTTTATTGATCTTTGTTACCATTTCCTTCATTTATTACTAATTCATTTCTGACCTGATATTTATGATTTCTTTCCTTCTGCTAACTTTGGGATGTTTTGTTCTTCTTTCTCTAATTGCCTTAGGTGTACGGTTAGGTTGTTTATTTGCAAGTTTTCTTATTTCTTGAGGTAGGATTGTATTGCTGTAAATTTCCCTCTTAGAACTGCTTTTGCTGAATCCCACAGGTTTTGGGTCATCGTGTTTTCATTGTCATTTGTTTCTAGGTACTTTTTGATATCCTCTTTGATTTCTTCAGTGATCTCTTGGTTATTTAGTAACATATTGTTTAGCTTACATGTGATTGCATTTTTTACGGTTTTCCTATAATACCTAGTCTCATAGCTTTGTGGTTGGAAAAGACACTTGATATGATTTCAGTTTTCTTAAATGTACCGAGGCTTAATGTGACCCAAGATATGATCTATTCCGGAGAATGTTCCATGTGCACTTTGAGAAGAAAATATTCTGTTGTTTTGGGATGGAATGTCCTATAAATATCAATTAAGTCCATCTGGTCTAATGTGTCATTTAAAGCTGTATTTCCTTTCTTATTTTCATTTTGGATGATATGTCCATTGGTGAAAATGAGTGTTAAAGTCCCCTACTATTATTGTGTTACTGCTGATTTACCCTTTTATGGCTGTTAGCATTTGCCTGATGTATTGAGTTGCTCCTATGTTGGTTGCATATATATTTACAATTTTTATATCTTCTTCTTGGATTGATCCCTTGATCATATGTAGTGTCCTTCCTTGTCTCTTGTAATAGTCTTCATTTTAAAGTCCATTTTTTCTTATATGAGTATTGCTACTCCAGCTTTCTTTTGATTTCCATTTCATGGAATATCTTTTTCCATTCCTGCACTTTCAGCCTGTATGTGTCTCTAGGGCTGAAGTGGATCTCTTGTAGACTGCATATATATGGGTTTTGCTTTTGTATCCATTCAGCCAGTCTGTGTCTTTTGGTTAGAGCATTTAATCCATTCACATTTAAGGTAATTATCAATATGTATGTCCCTATTACCATTTTCTTAATTGTTTTGGGTTTGTTTTTATAGGTCTTTTCCTTCTCCTGTGTTTCCTGCCTAGAGAAGTTCCTTTAGCATTTGTTTTAAACCTGGTTTGGTGATTCACAGTTCTCTTAACTTTTGCTTGTCCGGAAATGTTTTATTTCTCTGTCAAATCTGAATGAGATCCTTGCTGCGTAGAGTAATCATGGTTGTAGTTTTTTCCCTTTCATCACTTTATATATGTCCTGCCACTCCCTTCTGGCTTGCAGAGTTTCTGCTGAAAGATAAGCTGTTAACCTTATGGGGTTTCCCTTGTTTGTTATTAGATGCTTTTCCCTTGTTGCTTTTAATATTTTTTCTTTGTATTTAATTTTTGATAGTTTGATTAATATGTGTCTTGGCATGTTTCTACTTGGATTTATCCTCTATGGGACTCTCTGTGCTTCCTGGGCTTGATTGACTATTTCCTTTCCCTTGTTAGGGAAGTTTTTAACTATAATCTCTTCAAATATTTTCTCAGACTCTTCCTTTTTCTCTTCTTCTTCTTTGTCCCCTATAATTTGAATATTGGTGTGTTTAATGTTGCCCCAGAGATCTCTGAGACTGTCCTAAATTCTTTTCATTCATTATACTTTATTCTGCTCTGCAGCAGTTATTTCCACTATTCTCTCTTCCAGGTCACTTATCCATTATTTTATCTCAGTTATTCCATTATTGATTCCTTCTAGAGTATTTTTAATTTCATTTATTGTGTTGTTCATCATTGTTTGTTTGCTCTTTAATTCTTCTAGGTCCTTGTTAAACTTTTCTTGTATTTTTTCCATTCTATTTCTGAGATTTTGGATCATCTTTACTATCATTACTCTGAATTCTTTTTCAGGTAACTGGCTATTTTCTCTTCATTTGTTTGGTCTGGTGGGTTTTTACCTTGCTCTTTCATCTGCTGCATATTTCTCTGTCTTCTCATTTTATTTAACTTAATGTGTTTAGGGTCTCCTTTTCATAGGCTGCAGGTTCATAGTTCCCATTATTTTTGGTGTCTGCCCCCAGTGGGTGAGGTTGGTTCAGTGGCTTGTGTAGGCTTCCTGGTAGAGGGGACTGGTCCCTGTCTCCTGGTGGGTGGGGCTGTATCTTTTCATTCTGGTGGGCAGGGCTGCATCTGGTTGTGTGTTTTGGGGTGTCTGTGAACTTAATATGATTTCAGGCAGACTCTCTGCTATTGTGTGGGGTTGTGTTCCTGTCTTGCTAGTTGTTTGGCATGGGGTGCACAGCACTGAAGCTTGCTGACTGTTGGGTGGAGGTCGATCTTAGTGTTGAGACGGAGATCTCTGGGATAGCTCTTGCCAATTAATATTATGTGGGGCCGGGATGTCTCTGGTGGTCTAGTGTCCTGGACTCAGATATCCAACCTCAGAGGCTCAGGCTCAATATGCAGCTGAAGCACCAAGACCCTCCCAACTGTACGCCATGGAAGTAAAAGAAGAAATAAATAAAAAATACCGCACCCCAAAACAAATGGTAAAAGCTGTACTAAACAGACAAAATCAGACAAAGAAACATGCACACACACACTCACAGAAAGAAAAACTAAAAAAAGGAAGACAGCAACCAAACCAATAAACAAACCCACCAATGAAAACAAGCAGTAAAAACTATCATAAACATAACACCAAAAACAAATCAGACACAGAAGCAAACCCCAAGTCTACAGTTCCTCTCATAGTCCACTGCCTCAATTTTCAGAATAATCATTGTCTATTCAGGTATTCCACAGATGCACTGTTTATCTAGCCAATTGTGGGGATTTAATCTGCTGCTCCTGAGGCTGCATAGAGAAATTTCCTTTTCTTTTCTTTGTTCGTACAGCTCCTGGGGTTTAGCTTTGGTTTTGGCCCTGCCTCTACATGTAGGCTGCCCTCCAGTGTCTGTTCCCTACGCAGAAAGGGGTGGGGGAGGTGTTAAAGCAGCAGCTGATTATGCCTCTCTTGCTCACTCAGGCCGGGGAGAAGGAGGAGTATGGTAGTCATAGTTGGAATGCAGGGCGTGCCTGCAGTGGCAGAGGCCAGTGTGATAGTTCAACAGCCTGAGTCTTGCCTTGTGTTCTCTTGGGAAAATTGGCCCTGGATAACAGGACCCTGGCAATGATGTGCTGCAAAGTCTCCCAGAGGTGTGAGGGTAGTGACTTGCACTGGCCCACAGGATTCTTGGTTGCAGAGGCTACAGCAATAGTAGTCCATACCTGTCTCTGTGGTCCGAGATGATAGCCGTGGATTGCACCCATCTCTGGAGCTCGCTTAGGTGGTGTTCTGCCATCTGTGGGTACACAAAGGACCTTAGGAAGGTCCAGACTTTTTCCCAGGCTCCCTCCCAGCTACCTGTGGTGCACTAGCCAGCTTAAGGTTTTCTTCACACAGCCAAACCCAGTCCTCTCCCTGGGGTCTGACCTCCAAAGCCCAAGCCTCAGTTCCCAGCCCCAACCTGCCAGGTGAGCAGACAAGCACCTCAGGCTGGTGAGTGCTGATTGGCACCAATCCTCTGTGTGGGAATCTCTCCACTTTGCCCTCTGCACCCCTGTTGCTGCACTCTCCTCTTTGGCCGTGAAGCATCCCCCCTCCTGTTTCCACCAGTGAAGGGGTTTCCTAGTGTGTGGAAGCTTTTCCTCCTTCACAGCACACTCCCAGAGGCACAGGTCCCATCCTTATTCTTTTGCCTCTATTTTTTTTCTCTTTTCTTTTGACCTACCCAGGTACATGGGGATTTTCTTGCATTTTGGGAAGCTGAGGTCTTCCGCCAGCATTCAGTTTGTGTTCTGTAGGAGTTGTTCCACATGTAGATGTATTTCTGATGTATTTGTTTGGAGGAAGATGATCTCTACGTCTTATCCTCTGCCATCTTGAAGGTCTCCCTATGTTTTAATTTTAACACACAAAAAATAAATATAAGAAAAATCTATGACCAATAAAATTATTATTTTGCTATTTGTTCTCTTTTTGCCATTTGGTACTTCTACTTTCTGCTATTTGTAGTCTTGCATAGTGTACTATGAAGCTTTTTATTATCTTGGTAATTATGAACAATATCCTGCAGAAAATCTTAATTCAGATATAGCAATAGAAAAGTTTTGTTACTCAGCCATTTAACACACAGATTTTACTTTTTATTCATTAAGGTTTTTGGTCTTCTTTAATATGCAAAAGTTGAATATGAGATATAGACTACACTAATTCATTTGAACATCCTAATGAGAGTGACTAATAAATTACTAGAATAATCAGAAATTTCAGAAACCATTTTTTAACACTGTTTATCCTCACATCAAATTCTCTTTATAAACACAGAAAATTCTGGTTGGTCCTCTGAAATAATTACTTATATATAATATGATTTTTTTTAAACAACAATAAGAGATTTGAGCTTAGGGCTGTTAGTGTCTAGAAATTCAGCTAATTAAGATAATTCTTATTTCATGATGCATTTTAAAACTAGGCATTAAAAAACTTTTGAATAAATGGCTTTAAATTGATACAGGTTATGAGGAACAGTGAATTGAAAATGACAACCAAACTGAAAAAAAAAATGAAATAAAACATTTACACATAACATTTAAGTTTTATAAAGACTAAAATTTAAGTCAAATTGTAATCATTTTTGTTATTTTTAGCTTTCCTTACAAACATGTTTATTTTCCATTTTTACCAACTATATTAATGCTTCATCAAAAACCCATAATTATTTTTCAAATCCAAAGAATGTAATAAAAATCTTTTTAAAGAATGTTAAAAAAAAGCTTAAAGAAGTTATAAATCAAATTGAAAAAGAAAGTGAAACAGTACAGAGGGACCTCTTCTACTCCCCAAAGATGTTGATTCACAGCTCTAAAAATAAATGTTATTATCTGATTATATACTATGTACCACCTGTACATAGAGCTTCTGTCTAATATCAGCAATTTTTATTCATAATTTTTAATGTCTGTGTGTTTCAGTTTCAAATTACTTAAATATAAAAAGTGTAAATTAATCTCACTTTCTTTGAGAATTTATTATTAAAAATGAAAATTATCCTAGGAAAGTCCTGTTTATTTATATTAAGTAAACACATGTCTAGAAATGTGTACAGTTCAGAAATTTGTGTAATCTTTTGCAATTATTTAATTAAACTTGATTTGATCCTTCAATGTGGATTGGAGAAAAGTCCACACTAATAAATGTAATATTTATTAATTTAAAAGAATAATAGTTAAGGAATGAAGTTTCTAGTAATTATTATGAATTATTTTATTTTACATAAAATCTTATACAGTACAGATGACTCTCAGTAAACTTTGAATGACTCCAAGTTAAAATACAGTACAACTTGAGAAAAAAACATTGTGCCCAAATGCAACTGAAATCCGTTATCTCACCATAAGTAACTCATCACATGCTAGCTGAATATATAAATGTGCCCTTTTCATACAAATTTTCTGTGTCTCAATATGAATAAATAAATTTATAGACATTTCTTCAATTAAATTGAATCATATATAAATATGCAATTTTTATAATTCTATTAGAATTATCTTATTGTATGTTTGCACATGCAATTCAAATTAAATTAATTTGGATATGTGAAATTTCCATAAATAGATAAGTAGATAGACTCAAAATATATACATTTCTCAAAAGTAAAGTGTAAGCAATTATATTAATCTAACAGAAATAATTTTTCTTGGCCTTTCCCACTCTTCCAATGATGCTATGGTGATGAGCTTAAAGTGAAAGAGAGAGAGAGAGTAAAATATAAGAACATAAAAAGAAATGTTTGTTTTTCCTTTATTTAAAAGGATGACATCAATGACAGCAGTTTTTGCATGAATTTAGGAATTGCTGAAGAGAACATTGCAAACAATAAACAACCATCACATGGAAAGATTGCATTTTGTTCTGTGACTGCTGCAGTTTTTACAGGGTTTGCTACGGTTTATGTCTTGTCATGAATTTGGTCAGGGTCCTCCATTCAAAAAGAGCTATGACTCCAAGCTTCATAGAAGTCCATATCTAAATCACTACAGCTAAATTAATAAATTATTGCATCTTGCAAATTTCACTATATTCTAATTCTATGACATTTTATACATCAATGCTTTATTTATTCTGGCTTGCCATGTAAAGGAAATCATTTCATTTAAATCATGATTTTGTATCTATGATCATTTTAAAGAAGCCCTATTAATACTTTTCTCTTTTATTTTTCCAAATGGTAACTAATTATACCTCTGGTACTTGAAGACCTCTAGTCAAATCATCAATTATCTCTCGGGATTAAGGCTAGTATTCCCCTGGTTTAGAATGAAATGCTTACCACTTACGGAGTTTGATAAACCATAGGATTGAGCTATATTTTTAGAGAACCGCAGGACAAGTCACACATAGTTCTACTCCATCTGAAAGATTATTTATTTACATATTTATTTCATAAATATTGAGTTCCTACATACACTAGGTTTATACCAGGTGTGAGGCATAAAACAATGAATAAGCAATGTATTTCCTGCCCTCATGGAGCCCAAAAACAAGTTGGGGAAGCGGGCAGTAACAAGAAAAGTAAGTAAATATATTACTTCAAATAGTTATATCTACTATGCAAAAAGAGGAGGTTGATCTTGATTTTCTATTCTATATGTAGCCATTTCAAATAAGAATTAATAGCATTCTGTTTAGAATCAGGCATTCTTATATGTGAAAGCTGATCCTATTACTCTGCATACTTCTGTAAGTTAAGTAACTACTGCAGATGAAATTTCTCATCCATACAATAGGATAATAAAACAAATTACCTAGGGTTCCTATAATCAGCAAATAGTATAATGTATGTAAAATGCATAGCCAAATGTTCACCACATTATGCACATTCTAAAATGTAGTAATTGTTATTATGTATATCTGACAAATAAAAGCAGGCAATAAAACTGGAAAATTATATTAAGAACTATAACGACTATCACA